>NC_084998.1:18968013-18983013 GCF_963854185.1 Sardina pilchardus
TAAAGAATGAATACTCGATAGATTCGACAAAACGGTTGAAATAGCAGAATCAATGTCAGCACAAGACTCCTCGCTGCGTGTCGCCATTGTTGTTTGAATCAAACATTCGCTTCGGCGCTCCTGATTGGTTCATCATTTTTTGCTCCCTGGATGGAGTTTGGATTGCCCTCGAGCCCAGACCCTTGTGTATAGGGCACTAGTGTGGAGTAGTGCCCTATAGGGCACTAGGGCACTAGTGTGGAGCTCAGCGAAACGCCTCTGGTGGAGCATGGCGGAACTACAAGGGTCTGGCGAGAGTCAGGCTAGAGAGGATGTCAGCCCTATTGCATCAGACTGTACTCAGAGAAGGGGAAGTCGACTCAAACGTCATTGGTAAATGATCTGGGGTTTTCACTCAATAAAAATAAAAAAATCTTTGTCCTGTGTCCTTTGTATACTTTTAAACTTTACAAAAAAATATGAATTCATCTTCACTCTCTGACTAACTGTGATTTTATGTCAGTTGAACTGCTGACCCAACCATGATTTCTCATGAATCCTCGTTGATTCCTTGTTTATCCTCATTCTTGATGTCAGGAGCCAAGCTTTCTTTTACTTTAAGATACTGTAAGCTCCGGATGACACATATTCCTTCTATATTTATACCACTCCAGTCCTGTGTCTTACTAAATTACAGGACTGGACACACCTTAACACCAAAATATACAACTGGGTAGTGGACTATTCAACACCAATGCTTCACAGGAATACATGCTTAGTCCATTAATGTGCACCCTTTTATGCTTCCCTGCTTCCTGACAGTACTCAGCCTTGTCACAACAAGGCCCAAGTATCAAGAAGACTCAGGACGTGGCATCCAAGACCTTAGATTGCTTTCTTTTTCTGATTGAGCAAACCACTACAACTCTAATGTTTAGAGCTGGCCACAGAGCTTGCGAGCTATAGCATAGCGTTTGTGAATGTTCCCGATTGCTTCAGAAGACCTTTGTTGCTTAATGTCTACTGCCATGTAGGCTATTGAGCTCCAATTAAGTTGCTGGCGTCGTTTTAACACTATCAAACAGATATTTAGACCCTGATCCTCTGTTCCTAAAAAAACAAACATCTGGGCAATATTTTGGATTGTCTGTAGCATAGCCATTGATTTCACAGAACGCAGTTAGGTTGGATAGTCTTTCTTTTCTTTCTTTTGTGGTAATGACCCAAGTCAAATCTATGTAATCATCCTGTAAACCTAGATTATAGCTGGATATACAGTGGGGAGAACATGTATAGGCCTATTAGCCTGTTTGATTTCCATTGAGCTCAATGAGCATCAAACAATGAGCGTCATGTGATGATGATGTGGGGCTATTTTAATTCCAAAGGCCAAGGGCACTTTATCAGGATGCATGATATCCTGGATCCATGAAATAGCTGGCCTTTAAAAATAAAAGCATATATAAAAAAAAGTCCTCCTGCTCCTATGGGAATTTAACATAGGGGTCATTTATTTATTTACAATACATTCTTCAATCACAAAGAAAAACTGGTGTCCTTCCTTAGCGGTTTGATTTTTACTATTTTTTTTTAATTAAGGCATTAAGATCAATTGTCAAATTATGATTTTATATTCCTCTTTTTAGGCAACTTTAGCATGGTAAATACATGTTCTCCCTCTCTCCTTGGATTTAGGCTTTCTGTTTATTATTTGAATGTGTGTGTGTCTTCAATGTTTTAATTTGCTTGTTGCAGAGAATGTCACCTTTATTCAATCAGACATCACTCAAAAAAGTGACGATGCCATCATCATTTCACTTTCAATAATGGCCAACCGGAGCAACTGATGAATCTCACAGAGCCTCTTGTAAATGGCAGTAAAATATCTAAATAACCCTTGGACATCTACTGTAGGTCGCACGGGTGCACCTGACGCTGCTCACTTATTTCGCAAGTTTTCATTGTAAACGATGTCTCCAACTCTTGGAACGCTTTCTCTCACTCTCCCTCTCTCTCCCTGTGCACGCTCAATGGACACCTGCTCCATGACATGCACATTTAATCCAATATATATATATATATATATATTCTTTATTGTGTTTCAAATAAAGACAAACTTTCTACACCTTATTCTTGTGAGAGAATCATTCACATATGAAAGGAGAGCGTAAAAAGGTGACCTTTTGGCATCAAAGGTGACACAATGAAAAATGGGTGCACCAAGGCCTACATTTTGTGCTGGTACACCTAAAAAAAAATGTTAGGTGCACCAATGCAACCAACGTAAAAAGTTAGTCTGGAGCCCTGCTAAAGACTCAACATGGAGTAGGCCTAATTTCTGAGACATCTAAACTTAAAAGAAAAAAGGTAGTGTTGTGGATTCAAAATAAGGAGTGCCATAACTTGGCAGTTGGACGCCTTCCAAGAAAATGTGATACATTCCAGATTTTTGTCTAAGTCTTTCAAAAAGTGGTCATTGAAATCCTCCCTGTATTTGCTTTATAAATGAGCACTGGTGTTTAACATGTGTTTGTTTATTGTACTAGTATAGATTGAGATTATAGGGCCCGTCTACGTACGTCTACAGTACGTCTACAGTACGTCTTATTAGACATTCTCTGATTAGGATCAGAAACTGGTTTCTGTCTAAGAGGAAGCGCCTCGTTGTGCAACATAACATTTTGCCAACAGTACAGCCAATCACAGCTTGTGTGGAGACTTCTGTAATGGGTTGCTAGGTAGATCTTTCATTCAAACCTCCTCACTTGTGAAATATTGGGAGCAATGATTCATTTGCTCATTAATTATGAGCGTTTCTTCAGTCTCATCCTTGTTGTTTGTGATGACAATTTGTAAATTATGAAATTAAGTTTTAGGATTCAGGATAAATTAGGAATAGGCTAAATGTTCACATTAGAGCTATTGCAAGGCATATCACCATCATCATCATTTTGAGAATTTGCCATTTATGTGGAAAAGGCCTATAGCTTATGTTCATATGAGCTAATAGGACGCTGGAAATATCAAAGCACACCAAAATAAATTATATTTACATGCACATTTTATTTTTTTTTTATCTTGTCCTGAAAATGCCTTTTGCTTTTCTTCAAAGAAAGTCTGTAAAAGTGCTGCCAACTCCCCTTCAGGGTTATTTCCCCTCATACCTAGTATCATACGAGTGAGGGGAGGTCAATTAAAAGAAATAGGGTTAGCATTTGATGTAGGCCTATTGCTTCCACTCCACTCCACTGATGCTGACTCAAACAGGTCAGGAGTCTGAACATTTCAAAAGAGTTGTCCTCTATCAACAGATGACGCTTTGCTCTAGCAGCCAATGAAAAACCTCTGCACTCCAAAGCAAGCGAAAGCAGAAATGTCCCTTTGGGACTTTCCACGCAATTCTTTGGTCATTATTAGTTCGCCTGGAAGTTTCACGGAGAGAACATCTCAATATTGTGCGTGAATTTATTGTTCTGAAAGATTTTGATTTTTTTTGGCAAAAATGGAGTCTGAGACACCTCTAGTGACGACTCCTTCAAGGTAAGATTCCAATTTAAAAAACAAAACATGGTGGGAACAATGTCTCACTGTAGCTGTTTAGTCTTAAATGTTGACGCTGTTGATCCTGTTTTGTTTTGTATATAGTTCTAATGCTTACACCAATAGACCAATTGATTAAAATATAAAGAGTGCATAATTTAGTGTTGGAAAGAATTTGTAATGTGTAGACTTAAGGAGTTTTCACTTAAGCAGTTTGTTCACAAGTAATTTTAGCATGTAATTTCAGCAGATATAGGTAGGCTATTTATTGCAATCAAGAAATACTAATCAGATAGTGAAAATAGACTTTTTGATTTAGACACTAAAACAGAGTTGCCATCCTTTTTCTTTTTTTTTCTTTTTTGATCAGTCACCTTTAAACACTCAAGCTGTTTACAACACAGTGATCTGACTTAGTGCCTCTGACTTCGTCTTTATTGTATGTATTGTTCCGGGGTTACCTTGGAGAGAAAAGAGATTCTAAATCTAAATTGGACTCAGTTGGTTTTAAAACAAATTATACATTTAAATAAAATAAAAATGAACCTCCTTAGCAGGGACTCCAACAAGAAGGCACTGAAGGCTGCTGGTCTGACCCTGCTTGCCTGCATGCTGTTGGCTGGCCAGTGCATCACGGCCTACCTGGTCGTGGGCCAGAAGAGCGAACTCCAGGACCTCAACATGCGCATGCACAGGCTGAAGGAGCTCAGCAGCCGCTCAGTCGGTGAGGCAGAGACTATTGCCATCGTGGACAATTACATAGTGTATCGAGCCATTTTATTGTGTTATTTAGAGCTGCGACAATTAATCGATTGATTGATGAGTTGTCAAATATGATGTCATTTTTAAGGAAACAGCTCAAAGCCCTCAGGTTCCAGCTCAACTTTATGATGCACAACTTTGGTGTACTGTACTGTAGGTGGTAAAATAAGGCATTTGTTGACGTCGTCATAGGCTTTGCGAAACATTGATCAACATTTTTTTCAGCATTTTATGACATTTTATAGACCAAGCATTTAATTGATCAACAGAGAAAATAATAATAAGATGTGTAATGTGTTGATTATGAAAATGTTAGTTACAGCTAGTCTCATTGTTGGGAATGTTGACATCAGACGGAGTAGAGGCAGGCTTTAAGGAGCAATATGACAATTGATTGTCAAACATTGAAATGCAAAATTCCTATACATGTGTCGACGTGGGGAAACATTATTTGATGTACTTTAGCTAAGCTTTCTCCATTTCCTTAGGCTCTGGCGTTCCCATGAAGATGCGCCTTCCCATGGCCTCTATGCCTCTGATGAAACTGCGTGAAGACCCTGCTGATAAGAAGGTACTACTTTTGTTGTAATGAGACTGCTACGCCACTAGGTGCCATTCTTTAGCAGTCCCAACGCTCTCCGTTTGAAAGTTGATCTGATCTGAAAGTATGTTTCGGTTTGTGTTTGCTGGCTTAAGTGCACTGTACAGCCTGATCAGGTTACCTGTGTGATCTGTCTTTCAGGATGATGCAACCCCAGCACCCAAGGATGGTGAGCAGGAAGCACCTTATTTTTAATTTTTCACACACACACACACACACACACACACACACACACACACACACACACACAAACTAGGATGTTTTGTTTAGCATGTGTGATTTTGCACTTTAAACCTACAACATAACATGATCACAAAACCTTCCACTGGCAAGGCACTACAGGTGAAATTAACCAACAGATAGATATAGATATAGACATGAATTTCCCCAAGTTAACTACTTACTTGAGGATAATATTTTTTGTATAGCAAGTTTCTTAAATTTATGTTTGAATGTAAATATAGGGCAGTGTCTAATTACATTTCAGTATGTGTTCATTTGTATTTCAAGTACATAATTCTGAAAGAGATAGTCAGGTTCAAAATTCTTGTTTTATTTTTGCTAGATGAGAATCAAATGCATTTCCTCAGAGAATTTTGGATATCTCTTTTTTATCATTCGCCGCGTAGTCTAGTTAGTGAACAGATAAGTAAGTATACAGTAAGTAGGCCTACATACAGTATATACTTTTTTGATACCATGAGGGAAATTCGGTGTTTCCTGCTACAGGATCCAGCACCCTCACCCAGTGCCAGCAGGAGTACCTGGGACTGACCGACAGCAAGCTGCCCTCCTTCCGCCCCCAGTGTGACCTGGCTGGTGGCTACCTGCCTCAGCAGTGCTGGCAGGAGGTGTGTTGGTGTGTGGACGCCAGCGGAAAGGAGATTCTCGGCACCGTGGGGAAACCAAACTGCGCCAATGGCAGCATGAGGATTGCACCAGGTATGATGAGATGAGCAGTAGAGATTTCTCATGCTCTTACCCTGAATGTATAAGCCTGGATTCATGCGTGTGAATGAGAAAAGCTCACAATATTTGGGTTGCGCTCTCTCTCTAGTTGCCACTGGCTTGCGGCTCCAGCCCCTGGTGGAGGAGACTAAGGGTGAGTGATTTCTTTGCATCCAAGACAAGAGCAACCTTAACCGGACAAGTGAACTAATAATACCGTAATTTCCCGACTATTAGCCGCAGCTTATACAGTACATTGATTTTGCCAAATTTCTTCAGCTATGAGGTTAATACAGGGAGTTAACATGGTGTTAACATGGTTTTGTTTCTTTTAACTTCATAAAACACTGTCCTGTGGCTTATACACAATGCGGCTTATATGCGGGAAATTACTATAAAGATAATAATACGTTATTTCAAGTCACCTAAGGACACTGTACAATTAAAAGGTATATGTTAAACAGTACAGACCAACATTACAACCACAGAGAACAGGACAGTTCAAAGTTGAAGACGCTACACACTACTGTACATACAGACAGGTACAGACATTGACGACACTGCACACCAGAGAACAAGAATACAGACACAGGGCAAAGTGGAAATAAGACATCGATGAATAAAATGAAAGTGAGACAAAATGAAGAAAAAAAACAAGATAAAAAAACAGTTATGAGACAGTGGATGGGTTAGGAGGAACTTAGCTAGAGGAACTGAAACTAGGCAGAACTAGGATATGTCACTGATCTATAAAGAATATATAGATCAGTGGGATATGTGAACAGGTTGGAACTGAGTGTCTTTGTGTTCTTTTTTCTTTGTGTTTCAGATAACTGAGGCTCGAGAGAGGAAATGAAAGTGGTTGTCTATTAAACTTCTAAAAGTTTTTTTTCTGAGCTGTTTTTTTTACAACAAAGAGAACATAAGCTTCTGTTGCTGATATATTTTAGGTGTTGTGTGTCCCAATTATCTAAAAGCTAAAAGCACTTTTACTGTGACACGATTTTGTAATGGCCTAGTGCTTAATTGAGGAAGTCCAGTGAGTTATTGGCACTTGGAGGCTTTTTTTTTGTCTGTTTATCATATGGCTGCACTGATTGTTGTGAGTGGGACTTAAGTAAAAGTAAAATTTACCCTCTACCTGTGAATTTTCTGCCATTTATTTTCTGCATATTTTAAAATATAAGTAATTCATATGCAATTGACTGTCTGGAATAGAGAGACAACATTGAACAATTAAAACAACCACTATAAAACATTTATGTCTGTGCATCTCTCTTTGGACACCTTTAATGTTGCGATGCGTTTGCCTACTTCAAGTCATTTCATTTATATAGCACATTTAAATATGAAATGTACAGTGCTTTACAGTGTAAAATTAGATCAAATCTAATAATATAGAATAGAATAAAACTAAATGTAAAAAAGTGGAAAGGGGTAAAACAAATAAATTAAAAGACTAATAATGATCAAAACTAAATGATAAATACAAAAAGAAGAATGAAGATATGTATATATAGGCTATTAATTATAGGACATTTTAAAACAAAAGATGAAACAGGGCAGAGAAAAAGAAATCAAAAGCAAGAAAGTAAAAGTGTGTCTTGAGGTTTGACTTAAAATTGGCAATTGTGTTACAGGATTTGATATGGGGTGCGAGAGAGTTCCAGAGTTTGGGAGCTACTACAGAAAAGGCTCGGTGCCCTCTGGTTTTTAGGCATGTTAAGGAGCTGTTGGGTTGTGGACAGGATAAATATACAGAGGGGCTTGACCAGGGGCCTGTACTACGAAGCGGGGTTACTGGCTTAGCTGGGTAACTTCGAGAGTAAGTTGATCACGTGTGGCGTAACTTCCCGGTTAACCCGTACTACGAAAGGTGGATAGGTTTTAACCTAGGTATGCTGCCATGGCAATTTACGCTGCATCTCAAACCTGCTCCGAGCAGGTTATGATCTTGGTTAACCCGAGGTTTGCGGTTAACCACACCCCACAATGTCGACGTAGGCTACTTGGAAGATACATTATTGGAGCGCAAATTGTAAGCGCCTCTTCGCAAGGCGAGAGTTTTTAAAGACCGCCAGAATCTTTCTCCATATAATATTCTCTATGAAAGATAGCCTATACATTCTCAGCCGAGGGAATTCGTTGCATTTGTCAGCTGATCGAGGCAAAGTGGAGGCTATAAGCATTGGCAATATAACATATTTTCATAATTAAGTAATATTAATGCAAGCTATAACTAGTCTAGGCCTATAAACCCTCTGAATGTTCTTGAGTTTCATTTTCACCTGCTGCCAGCGGCACTGCCGTTGCATCTAAAATGTTCACAGGATAGGCAGACTAAATCAGTCAATGGGGCTAAACATTCAATTATCCTTTATTAATATTTATTAATATACATGGCATGAATTGTGTTGCATCTGTAGGACTCTTATGAACTCAAAATGTATTTATTTCAACACATTTCAGACATTCCGCAGGCTATTAATCCTCCGTAACGCATAGGCTATTTAAGGAACATGAAATAAAACTTTACTTTCATATATCCGATCTGCAATAGCCTACGTTGCCAACAGCCTTGTCTTGCTTTGTTTGCTGCCGACGTATTTGATGTATCGTAAAGTGGGTTTTAATTCCTTGCAACTTTTTTTATAATCATTGCTCATTCCTTATGCGTAAAATAGCGTGATCGCGTCATCATTAAAAGTGGTGATTTGCGCTGCAACCCGCCCATTTTATGTGAACGCGCACCAACTCCGATGAGGTTAACCCCAGTTCATCAAATCAACTTCTTACTCAGCGTCGTAGTACCGATTAGCACCAATGAAGATAACCAGGTTTTGTCAACCCCGGTTTAGCAAAGTAACCCTGGGTTACATTTGGGTAGGTTGAGCTCCCTTCGTAGTACAGGCCCCTGAGAGCGCTAAAGCAGAGTTAGTAATCAAGGATCTTTTGGCTTGATCATGGAGTGTTTTAAAAACATAAAGTAAAACTTCAAATCAAATCTAAATTTCACTGGCAAGCAATGAAGGAAGCTCAGCTAAAATGGCAGTTATGGGCTCATATACTTTCTGGTGCCATTCAAGAGTCTTGGAGCAGCATTCTGAACTAACGTAATTTTCCGATATTAGCCACGGCTTATACATTGATTTTGCAAAATGTCTTCAGCTATGAGGCCAATAGGGGGGCAGTTAATATGGTGTTAATATGGTTTTGTTTCTTTTAACTTGCATGAAACACTGTACTGCGGCTTATACTGTACATAATGCGGCTTATATCCTACAGGAAATGACTGTAACTGGATTAAATTAAATCATTATATTGGGTTAGGCCTGTGTAGCCTTTATTGATATTATATAGACGTGAGGTAATAAAAACATGGATGATTCTTTCAATCTCAACTTCAGGTCATACATCCATCACCATCAACACCATACAAGATTTGCATGGACCCCATGCATTATGATGTAATCTATTACATGTAAGGGAAACTAACTTCACTGATGTGTGTTTTGGCAAGGCCATGCATACACTCACCTGATTTTATTGAGTGCACTAAGTGGCTAAGTAACACTAATTCGTTAACCCTTAGAGCCTTCAGGTTCAGTTCAATTCAATTTAACTTCAGAATTATATTAGCCTGGGAGAACCCACACCCAGACGAGCTTTTGGAGAATTGGCTCTGCAGGTCTGTCTGGCAAAAAGGCCATTCACTCCCATTTCCAATGTTTCTAAAACACAGGTACCAATCAGAACCGTTGAGACAGGCTTACATGATGACATTGAACACTCCTTTGTTGAGATTTCATTTGTTTTTTTCATTGCTCTGCATATGTCATCACATTCATTGCTCTGATTGGCTTTAGGTCTATCCAATTGCATCCAGAGGCACTTTCATCTGTGACACTCATGAGAGAGGTGAATGAACCTTGTCCAGACATGATCTCAATTTCAATTTCAGGTTCTGGTGATAACTATATAAGTCATCCCTGGTTCTAGTTTCTTTGAAGTAGCTCAGCCAGCTTATCTGATCCTTTAGTCCTGGACTGTGAGCACCGAAAATGCTTGAGTGCAATTGACACCCTTCTTTCAAGTTCCAATGTCTGATCTGAGATTTCTGCCCTTAAACTTGGTGCAAGCTGTGAGCCCAGGCTCATGCTTCTGCACGTTTGTACTGTTTTGGTTGATATCATGATAGCATGATTATCATGGCAGCTTAACATTTCACATAAAGTTTTAATGAGTCCTTCATCACTAAATATCACAAAATATTGTATCATGTATGCCGCCAGTAGAAATGTTGTGCAAGACTGATGTATGGTCAATCCATTATAGAGCCAAAAGGAATTCAATTGATTTGAGATAAATTGTTTCTTGGAGCCTGCTGGGAACTAAGAGCCATTGGCACACTGCGGGTTGTTTTATTCTGCAACTAAAGCAAGATCTCTTAGCCCCACGGTCTGGAAAGAAGCCCATTCGCCCATGTTGCACTGGGCAAAATCGAGGATGAATGAATGGAGTAATATCTTATTACTGTATTTCTTAACGACAGAACTAAAAACTATTTTTTCAGTTTCCCCAGAAACACAGACACCCATCAGCAGATTGCCAAAGTAAAACGTGACGTTGGACCACATTTTGACATTTAGCCAAGATAACACACCAATCATTCTCTGACCTGCATTATAGGGCTGGTGATGCAGCCCACTATCCTAAATAATTCCTTTTATTCCGATTTCCTTCATTAGCTAATTTATCAACATCCATCATCATGAACATCAATGGCAAAGACTCCTGAAAGGTTTTTTTGTCAGGCCATTAGGACCACGTCTCATTAATTAATCATCGAGAAGTGGTAGGCGCTAGCCAAAGCTACAAAAACCCAGGAACATGTACTCTCTTTGAGGAGTAAACAACTGCACCTGCTTCTAAAATTATTTAAAGGTAATGCAGCAATATGTGTTTAATTTAACTATTTCATATCCCGCTGGAAATAGTAAAACAGGAAGTTTGGAAACGGCCATCAATGAGATCATTTCCAGACGGGCCTGCAGAGCAAATTCAAATTTGCTAACAAGTTTGTCTGGGTTCACCCAGGCTACTCATCTCTACTACTGCACTTCCATTTTCAAGTGGCTCACACTGGAACAGGCCAGTTATAGCGCAGCACAACGTGATATCATGGGATGGCAAATGAATAGTACACCACACACGAGTCTACAAATGCTTAGAAAGTACATTTATATGCAAATTGGAAAAAATGGTTCCAGTTCCCAGGTTGTATGTTAAAAAAAGACTACAAGTCTATCCACATGCATGCCATAAAACTTTAAACAAAGACAACATCTCAAAAGAGAACCTCACTGCATTTCCTTGTAGATGAGTGCAACAGCCTTGCCCAGCCCGACCCAGCACCCAGAACATGAAGTAATCTACTAGACAGGCAGTGCATGCGTAATGGTTTTTATGTAAGGCTGTTTGGAGAATGATATACATTGAGTCCCAGATCAACTGCACAGCAGTCAAGATATTAAGGTCTTCTTGTGTATGTGTCAGAAGGCTACAGAGGGGGAAATATATACTTGAATGGCACCAGTGGTCTGCTGGCACAGTAGAAGCATAATGGCAGTCAGCTACACTAGTTATACAACATTATCAAAGCAGTACCTAACATTATTCTTCACAATTTACACTTCTCCTGAGTATAGAGGTGGTCTAAAATATCCCTGTAAATGGAGGTACTTAGAACCTAAAAGAATCAAGGGTCAAATTTAGCAAGAGCAGATTTAGCAAAAGCAGGCCTCACTGCCTGTGTGTACTTGAATGAACACAGAGTTATTCCAGCACATATCTGGTTTCATTCAAACATCAGAGCCATAATGTCATTATATGACAGAAAAGGGTCAAGCTTAGCCTAAGGCCAAACTGTGCATGTAACTTAGATAGGATGTAAATAAAAAAAAAAAACAACATTCCAGGCTGAGGACTTGAGACACTCTGAGTGTGGGTCCACAAAGAATATCCCAGAAAATCTTCCTCACACGTGAACAAAAACACACTTCCAATTAAATTGACACCAAACGATAAATACAAAGTGCCACTGCATATGCTAGGAGATGCTCCACCACGATGCCCTCACCGATGGAAACTCTTTAGTGTGACATGGTCAGCAGTCCATCACCCATGGTTTTCAAGTTTAGGGCAACCGGGGAAGAATTCACTTGGATCCTTTCTTAAAGAAGCTGAAATCTTTCAAGGTTGCCTCAATGTTAGGCACGCGGTAGTTTTGTGCTGCAAAAATGCCAGTGCATGTGCCCACAGCCACACCCAGGATAGCAGAGGAACGCAGCTTTGCGATCACATAGCCGGCGAGGAAGCCCTTGAGGAAGGGAGAGGAAAGGAAACTGCCTCCCTGCAAAAGAAAAAGACAACATATAATGACTTCTCTGTGACCAATAAAACCACTACCATAAACAAGATAAAAATGTCTCTGTAACCATCAAAACACGTCGCAGATGCACTGTCATAAAGATGCAGTACCTACAAAAAACAGTAGCCTACAAATGGATATAATGTCCACACAATCACCTTCAAAACTACCTGACACAAACTTACCTGAGGCATGCCAACTTGAACCTCATTCTCCAAGCGCTGCTGGATGTCCTCCAACTGATCTTTCAGCGTTGCAAGATCTCTCAACTGTCTGAAAGGATCCTGAATTTATAAAAGAAAAAACAGCCAGACTAACGTTAGGTAGCCAGCACTTCACTACATCATGCCTGCATAGTTTTAAATATGTCGAACGTTACTGAGAGGGTTAAATCAATGAGTCATGGGGTGTGCCCTAAAACCCCACAAAAATGCCCACTGAAAATGTGAACGAGGCTGCCTAGATACATTTAGCTTTCTTCAAAGGCTATACTTGGTTTACTCATGTTACTGTATCATTCGAAATAAACCATTGCAATTTAACAATTTAACGTAGGATAATGCCCTTCCGCGTGTGGCACCGATCTCTTCCCTAACTTTGACTAGACTTAACTTACACTGGATGCCGAAAAATGGCAGAAAACGGGCAAATGTGGCTCTCAAGCGAAATTACAAAGAGCACATAAACAAATTAATTGATTGGAAATTAACAGTAGCATTTCCATTGCCTTCACAGTTCACTGGGACTCACAGGATTGTCCAACGTGTTATGAAAATGTACTAACCTTGTCATTCGCCATGTTTGAAAAGCGAGCGAATAGTTCCGGTAACGATTACAGGGCCTGAAGAGCGTGTGATTAATCTGCCTGCGATTGATCTGGACTAGTTGAAGTTTCTAGGACATGACGACAGAGGGCGATATTTAGCCATTTTCAGATTTTCAGGGCTCTGATCAATTCCAGGGACATTTCCAGTATGCTGGTATGACTACCTGTTTTATTTTTTTTGCGTCATTGTTTTTTACTACTGCTGCATTATAGTGGCAAATAGAGAAGCACTAAGGAATAACATTTATCATTTACATATAATTATTGATTTAATTCATTGAAATAGAAGACATGGTAGGCTATTCAGGATAACATGTTGATGTGAGAATAGTCCTTAACATGCTCGATATGCACAAGACGGGACAAAAATAAATAAATAAATACCCACAGGCCTATAACACAGCAAAGAGGCATATTGAGCTAATGAGTATGGTTAGATGTTGATGTCGTAGTTTGTCATTTTCACTTTAGCAATTAGAATATATTCATTATAAGAATGAATTAGATAGGCCTAATTGAACAAAATTAAGAAGTACTGGCGTTGAGAATGGTCTATGAACTTGGGGTAATACACTAGGCAGCCAGCAACAATTGTTTGCATTACTCAATATCCTCATTTGCCTATTTGAGCTTGGAAAACACTTGTAGTAGGCTACTCGTATCAATCAAACATGGACAAAGAAGTGCTGCTCAGAGATAACAAGGACAAGAGCCTGCATGCAGCTGCCAATTATATCTTCACCAGCCTACTCTTGTTAAACAACTGCCTGTGTGTGTGTGTGTGTGTGTGTGTGTGTGTGTGTGTGTTTGTGTGTGTGTGTGTGTGTGTGTGTGTGTGTGTGTGTGTGTTTGTGTGTGTGTGTGTGTGTGTGTGTGTGTGTGTGTGTGTGTTTGTGTGTGTGTGTGTGTGTGTGTGTGTGTGTGTGTGTGTGTGTGTGTGTGTGTGTGTGAATTGCTGTTGTGTGTTTTTCTAATTATGAAATTATTACTTCTTAAACGTCAAGTTATAGCTGCTACTTCACCTGGGATGTAATGGCTTATTTTGACAGACAAATGTTCATATTTTGCTGTTTCAGTCAGCCTGTAGCCTACATTATCATCAACCACTTACAGCATTTAATCTCAGACAATGAGAAAAACAATTTGTTGTTATCGGTGTCTTGTGTCAGCTCTCAGCACTTACACAGCTCCCGCATGAGCCTCAGTGCAGCTCATCCCGGTAACTCTGATGCAGCCAGGAACTGGACCGCCGGTTGCCATGGCAACGCAATGATGTAGGTGAGCAAAGGATGATGCAAACAGAGGCTGGACGATGACGTGCTGCTGGAAGACGTCAGGTTGTGGCTCTCTGTTAAGGTGGACTGGCTGGATCGTGCATCACTGAGACAAAAAGTCATTTAAATGTCAACTTGGTCCCAATGTCAGCTCTGCGAGTTATTTACTCCCACTGATGAGAGTGATATTACATGATTTTGAGAGACTGACTATTTTAAAGAGGAAATGGCTTTTTGTCAAAGAAATAACAAGGCATGTCAGTATTTCTGCTTTTTATTTATAGTTATTCATTCATTGTCATTTCATTTTGAAATGTCTGCTTATTAAAGTTAAAAAGAACTTCCACTCCTGTCCCGCACAATATGTATATGTGTATATATATATTCTTGATTCAACCACTTTTTCCAAACATCTGTACAATATCCCGTGATCATAAAACAGTCATTTCCTTTTTGTTTTTGTTTTATCAACAGTGTCATCTCGGACAGCAATGGCGTGATTATGATCAGACTCAGGTGCTTCATGCTTGTGTTCCTTTTCTTGTTCTACACACAGGCTCTTTCCATCCCTCGGAAGCACACTTAGCCACCCTTAAGGCGGCTCCTGATAGGGGGAGAGGGTGTTGGGTGGGGGTGGGTG
>NC_084998.1:18985513-19083013 GCF_963854185.1 Sardina pilchardus
GACGTGAGTCTCTTGGTTTTCCTCTCTGTGTGTCCTCCTGCGTTGACCTTGGCTCGCGCTTGCTGTCCCACACTCCTGCTTTGCCTTTTATTTCATGAGCTCTACGACAAAGGCTTTAGAAAAAGAAGATGATTGGGATTATCAGGACAGCCACCTCTCCTCAAAAGGAACCTGGCTCATAGCTCTCTAAAGGGCGCTGTTAGGGCTCATGATTGGCTACTTGAGAGCTGTTAGATAATGAGCGCAATCAGAGAGACAGAGAGAGGGAGACAGACTGGGACAGATGACTGGATAAAGTGGCCTCAGTCTCTGTCATCAGTCAGCAGACCTCTTGCTCTTCCCCTCTGCACAACAGCTCTGCTCTATAGAGCGTAGATGGAGCGGAATGTTACAGGAGATTGGCAAAAATCAATGCAATAAGCCTTGACTCCCGTGGTACACATTCAGCAACTGCATGGACAGAGTCTAGTCGAGAAAGGAGATGGTGACGCCGGATGAGACAACTATTTCACACACACACACACACACACACACACACACACACACACACACACACACACACACATATGACTCAGACATCTAAACGCCCCGCTGGTAGGCTGACGTTGCCATAGGGACTGGTTACATACAGTACAGCAGGCTCCCTGTAGGGTTCATCAATAATTCACAAACATCCCCTCCAGTTTCCACCCCTGTTACTCTCCCTGTTGTCTGTGCGCCATACCTGCCTCTGACCAAGGCTCTTTTACAGGGATATTTCCTAGAAACTACTATACGTGTATGTATACATGCGTATAGAACTCAAAATGGAAAAGGCATCCTAAAATACTCAAAAGATAAATTATTGACTTCATATTGTCTATATGCAGGTCTAGTAGAACTTCATTGATACATGGCATCAACTGTTTGGAGAGCTGCTGTGCTATGATTGACTACATGTTCAGCAATAGTAAAAAAAACCCCTGCAATAATCTATGAAGGTTTTAAGGTTGAAATGCATTGAACAATGATGTTTAAAAATATGCCGTTATGTAGTACTGCGACAGTATTTGTCACAATTTCCAGGTTAACTTTCAGCGTAATGTGTGAGCCTGTGAGCATTTCATTTGATGGTTATGGAGATAATCTGTCTTTAGGCGCCGTGTGCTGCCACCAGTAGCGTCCCTATTGGTCCGCCTGACCTGTGAGAGGTGAATAGATGGTCCTGTCTGGCCAGCTGGCTCTCCATCTGCTCTCTATCACACCACGTTTCACCGGCGGCAGCGGCGCCGCAAGGCGGCCTGAAATAGTCACTCACCACGTCTCAGTGGCGTGGCGTCATTAGTACAGGCCTGTTAGCTCTTCAACCGCCGCGTTGGTTGGACATGACTGCGATTGATGATGCAGGGGAGAGAAAAGAAAGAGAGAGAGGGAGAGAGAGAGGGTGAGATCCTGTCTGTGTGAGTTTCTGTGTGTGTGTGAGTGTTAGAGTTGGTTTGGTTTTTCCTGGTAGAAAGTGGGGAGATCAGAAGTGGTCATTAAGAGCCTGTTGAAACGCAGCTACCTGATCTTCCTGAAAACACGTACAGACTTATTTTTAATCCTCCATTCACACACTATGCGACACAGTCCTCAGAGTTACATTCATCATAATCCCCCAGGAAATTCTTTGGGGGTGTATAACATAGTCAACACATTATTTAGGACGAAATTCCTGAATTGTTTCGAATACTGCATTATCCGGTTGTTTCATAGTTTTCAGTGCAATTCTAGCCTGGAAATCCAGACACACATCTAGAAAGATTAGGGTCTTGCATGCATTTTAAAATATCACTGCACGCAATTTCATAACACGACCAACATTTACTGACTGATTCCAGACTTCAACGCAATTGGATAACGCGCGGCCACTGTTTACTGACAGATTCTGGACTTTCATCAATCATCTGTTTGGCTCTCCTCTGGCCCGTCTATGTCAGATACACCAATGTGATTGGTTTAGGCAGGCCCCAAGGACATGGGTAATGAGCATCATTATTGTCACAGTGACTTTCTGAGCAAATTCAAATTGTGCTCTCATTTGCCAGGCTTAACCTTGTTATAGTGAAAAAGCTGTGGTCTTGGTTTTGTTTTTGAAGTCCAAAATGATAGGATTTAGTCTCTCAATTGAGATTGTTTGTCTGTTATTGATTTAACAGTTCCTTGTAATTCTGTAAAGGTTACGCTTATAAATACTATAAGCTACTGTAGATTTGAGTGCTGTAACAGTTTGAAAGCAGGTTGTTGTGTTTAAAGGACAGTGAACGTGTTGTCCTGATATGCAGTTTTGAATCTTATGAGCCATGACTTGATTTCACCCACGGGGTACTTGTGCTATGATATTCCACATGCTCCTGCCAGATCAAATCCTTTACAAAGCAGAAATATTTCCTATCTGAGCTAAAATAGATGAGATCTGAGCAAAAATGAGACATCTGCAGCTGAGTCAAAAAAGCCACGGCAAGCGTTTGCAAGGACGTAACATGCCCCAAACTCTTACATCTTTCCACTGGATCAAGGTGAGTTAATGTATTAGAGGAACTTCTACTGGTTTAAGTGTACCTTCTTGATCTAGCAACACCATACTGAGAATACAGTGTGTAGATTGTGGGACTCAAATAGAATGAGTCCTATGAAAAAGAAAAATGGAACATTCCTGACATTTCTTTTATTTTCACTTTTTGACATGATTCATTTGCCTTTTGTAAACATTTATGTGAAACTTGTTGAATCACCTTTGTGCATGATATGTGCAATAGTAATGGGGTTGCCATGCCTTGTACTTATGATAGACAATAATGAATCAGAATGCTTATTCAATAAGGTGCCATACTGTCAGACCTGCTGATGGCACAACAGGTGTTAGGTTATGCAACCAGACTTGGGGCATGTACGATTCCAGCAGATCCTTTCCCCACTGTTGAATGAAGGATTACAAAGAGAGCCTTAGACGTGAGAAGATTTACTCAAGAGCTTATCATGCAAGGTGACAAACAGACAAGATCTACTATTATGAGTAATGTGAGGTGTGCAACACTTACAGTGAGGTGTAACTGTTATTACCTCATTTACATCAACGGTACAATTTATGGCCACATTTGAGTTCATTTTCTTTGCGGATTCAGGCTTTTTAACCCATATATCAGAAGCAATTGTTGCTCGGTTCAACTCAATTAGGAAAAAAGCCAGAAATATTTGCCGTCCGTCAACCAATGAGAATGTAAGCCCCTCCTCTTTTAATCAAGCTCTCTGTGATGTGCATCAGTAGGGTGAACGTGGTCACAGAAGAGCCCCCCTGGACAGCAGCCTCGTCCTTGAAACAGAGAGATTCATTCTTATTCATGACTGAACTCTCTGGCTCACAGTTCAATCAATCACCAACATGTGCAGGACAGCTCTGTGTAATCTGCCAGAGTCATCGCCTCCCATGGGCAACTGGGTTGAATATGAAACTCACGGTCAGACGTGGCATTGATCGCTGCAAGCTCTCTCTCTCTCTCTCTACATGTGTGCAGCTTACTCACATGGGCTGATGCATTAGCCTGCGCTTCAAAGGACTCGCCAGCTGACCCATCCATTTTCATGAGTGTGTCAGCACTCACATCGCTAACATTATTATGACCGCCAGTAGCACTAGGGAAGCACGGTGACAAAGGTATATTTTCTTGTTTTTTTTTTATTTAGTTTTTATTTTTTCACCGAATTTTGGTTGACAATTCCCTGAACACCAAAACACCCAAGCTCATGAAACTTGGTGGGCATGTACTGTAGCCCCCACTTGGCTGGAAAGGAATAGATGCTTATTCTGCCCCGGGCCACTATAACTGCTTGAGGCACTTGACGTTTTGCCCTTAGGGGCCATTGTAATAAATGCATTTCTGAATCTCAAAAACTGGTTAAAAGAATGATCTGGAGTTAAATCCTAAAGTCTATCAGTGGATGATAATGATTTCGAACTTTCTTTTGGGAGCAAGCATGTAGCATGTAGCATAGCGGTCATATAGGGATTGTCAAAGCGTTCTCAGTTCCTGAATTTTTGATTCCCAATATCCCTGGACACAGAGACACTGGGGCTCATGAAACTAGCCTTTTACAGAAAGTTTTCCTTTGGTTCCTGGGGGCCACTCCCCCCTCTTATGGGCCCCTCAAAACTCCAAATTTTTTTTTTCCAATAACTACCTGAACCGTGCAGAAGATTACAAAATATGTATGGTATGTTGTTCTCAAGGGCCCCCATCAACCTAGCCCATAACCGTTTGGCTAGCCCATTTGTGACTCGCTCACTCAACAAAATGGTTGCCAGAACAGAAGCCAGTAGCCAAACCAATTTTGTGCCAGTATCGTGTGATGTAAAGGTTAGCAAGATTGACATGATGCCTCAACACCACATTCTTTAGATGTATGCCACACACACACACACACACACACACACACACACACACACACACACACACACAACAAGAGTTGTAACAATCAGGCAGAACATGTACAGTAAGACTTGTGTTTCACGAGAAATTGCAGGAGTAGGGGATTGGACGGAAGTTGAGAAGCAACTTTCATACATATATATTTATTTTTTATGGTGATATTTATAGTTTCCATTCCTGGTTGTGAGGTCAATAGAGTATTTCAAACAGATTGTTCAGAGGTTTAAGTAGAGAGCTAATGTGCACTCCACTCATAAATCACAAATGTAACCCCCTCTCCCCCCCTTATGCCCTGTCCTGGATACTCTTACTCTCCTCTCTCTCTCTCTCTCTCTCTCTCTCTCTCTCTCTCTCTTCGTCCACCAAGCGTGTTTCCCCCTCTGTGCCCTCACATTTTGGCGGATGGTACATGAGTAAAATCTCCTGCTGCTGGGACTGGAGGCATCTCTTTCTCTCTCTCTCTTTCTCTCTTTCTCTCTCTCACTCTCTCACTCATGCTGAGCCTCACTCATGTCATACTGACCCACTTATGTCTCGTGCATCCCCCCCACCCTCTCTTCTTTTTGCTCTAACTTGCACTCACATACACACACACACACACACACACACACACACACACACACACACACACACACAAATAAACATATTAAATGGGCTCATGCAACCTCTGTCGTCGCTGGCCTTCAGGCAGAGAAAACGGTGTTATTTTTGGAAGGCGACCACTAGGACTTCCTTGACCAAGAACGAATGTAGCTCAAGGGATGAGTGGGCTCCACAATCATACTGCACTGAGTCAAACGTGTACATCCATCCCACACTGACTGATTTCAAATATATGGGGCTCCAGCCGGGCCTGGCGTAGAGGCGCTGGAGCTTGGCACGCAGCCGCTCAATCCCGGCTCTAATGCCACAGAGCTGCCCGCACGGCATTTTGACCTGATATCAGTCTGACACACATGTGGATGGAAGGTCATGTTTCATCTGCTGGGCTGGTCACGTGTACAGCATTTGGAGGCAAAACAAGGTCAGCTCAGTGGCATAGATTCTCCTCGAACTCACGAGAAAGGAAAAGTGTGTGTGTGTGTGTGTGTGTGTGTGTGTGTGTGTGTGTGTGTGTGTGTGTGTGTGTGTGTGTGTGTGTGTGTGTGTGTGTGTGTGTGTGTGTGTGTGTGTGTGTGTGTGTGTGTGTGTGTGATGCCTCTTGAATGTTGAAACAGTAGTAGAGGAAATGTCATGTTTGTGGTCCCAGTGCAAAAAGACATTACTAAAGACTTACTGACAATGAATTAAAAAATAACGTTACTCTCTGAGGTGGCAAGAGAAAGAGAGAGAGAGAGAGAACAGAGAGAGAGAGAGAACAGAGAGTGCAACCTGATTACATACACACTTGGCCCCGGTTTCTCAGTCACAATCTGCTGTGTTTTGAACAGATAATATCTGGGCAGACCAGAGTTTGGAGTTGGACTCCAACCTGCCTCCAGGATGGCGCACCATACGGGACAGCACGGGCACCTACTACTGGCACGTGCCCACTGGCACCACGCAGTGGCAACATCCGTCATACAGCGCCGAGGATGAACAGAACGCCATCAACGGTATCACTGCCAGCAATCTCAAGGTAAACACCTCTAAGCAATTCTCCCTGTGCCAGAGGACAACGGAGTGACGTGCTGTTTTTGCAATAAAGATTATAGGCTGTTTTTATAATTGCTTTTTTTCTTGATTGGATTATACAGACTAGTCATTGCTAGGCATGCCAGTGTGACAGATGGTCATCTCTTCTGTGTCCATCTTTTGCTCTCCAGAGTATCGGTGCTGTCGAACAAAATGAGTCTTCGTCCAGGCAGAACCCCGGAGGCCCCAGCAATGACAGGTCAGATACTACATACACACACACACCACGGCACTCACGGAGTGGTGCTATAGCACAGTATGAGTTTACTGTACACTACACGTTATGGCATCATGCTGCCTTAATATGCTGTAATAATAGTCCACATATTACTTGTTGGCAAGGCCGCTACGGGCCATTTGGGTGCCCAGTGCAGAACTTGTGTTTCAGATGGCATATGCTTCGGGTAAATGCTTAGTTTAAGGGCAACTTGATATTGAAGGCTTCAAGATTCAGCAGTTCCATTACACAAAGGCAAAAACCACTCTTCTTACTCTCGTCCATTTTCCAAATCACACTAAGTGCAGCCTACAGTATGTCAAAGGGCCCTCTCACAGTTTATAAATGGTCAGTAATGGGAACCAGATAGCTCCACAAGTTCCTCTAGCCTCATCTTTGCTACCTTTATGATTTCCTTTTAAAGGCCTCTTATATTAAAAAGGAGATAAATGAGATCCAACAATGACAAGCCAACTGGAGCCTGCCACTCTCTTTCTCCATTAAATGGAGTAGCATATTGTTTAAGTTAGACCTGCTGCATAATGAAGATTAGGAGAGGACCCAAAAAGTGCTCATCCTTATCAAACATGATGTTGGTGCCATTTTGACATTGTTAACATTCTCCAAGAAGAGTGAAAAGCAGTTTGCAATGAAGCTACTCCTGTTTATTAATATTGCTGCCCCTTGAGTCCCTTGGTGCCCTGTGCGCACACAGTGTGGGATGCATGTGGTGGTAGTGGCGGCACTGCTCATTGCCCTAATAATTTACACATCACAATCTGGCTGCAACACTTGCTGAGTTAAAGAGTGAAATTGCAAACTAGGCAGATCTCTTTTCCTCATTTGAGTCTCCTTGATGGCTTAATTTACTGGACGAAAGCACATTTCCTCTCCCCTGGGTAGACGAATGTCCAACTGTCTGTTATTCTGCCTGAGCAGATGCCGTCTCCACTAGATGGCAATTCAGGAACTGGAAACCCTATTTTTGGGAGCAGGGGCAGAGAGAGAGAGAGAGAGAGAGAGAGGGAGAGAGAGAGAGTGATAGAGACGGTGAAGCGAAGGAAGGACAGTTTCTAAACAGAGCTACAATGCCCTGGCCGAGCTCCAGACTCACTTAGTCTCACCCACAGGACTCTTTACCATGTCACGTCCGACGTGACCCATAGGAGGCGCCGGTCTCCATAGGAAGCAAGATTAATTGAGACCATTTGAGTTTATTAATCCTCCAGAGAGAGCTGGAGTAGAGGAGGCTGGGATGCCTGAGCCAAGGTGTTTGCCGCTGGCATCAAGGAGAGGCGTACGTCGTACCTGCTTGTTATACAGCTCTCAGAGATTCACTGCATGTATGTTTTCTGACCCGATGCCAGAGGGCAATTATCATCACAACAACTATAAATGAGAGCGAGAGAGACAGAGAGAGAGAGAGAGAGAGAGAGAGAGAGAGAGAGAGAGACAGACAGAGAGAGAGAGAGAGAGAGAGAGAGAGAGTGTGTGTTTACTGAGAAATAATTCTAAAACTGAGAATATGAGAATATATAATGGATTGAAGTTTGATTCAAGGGGAAAGGTAAGAGATCCCAAGTGAATGTCTTCTCATGCAGGACACTGACCAGTGACCACTGCCATCTCCAGCTCTGTGTCTTGCATCAGTGAACAGTAGGCCTATAGAGCAGCAAGCAGAGAGGGAGGGGAGATGAGTCAGGTATGGATTAGAGGAGAGCAGAGGATGTCTGTTGCTTTTGTTCTCTTTCTTCCGTTTCGGATGCTCTGATTTTGGGATGCTCTAATTTTGGGGTGCTTTTTTGGATGTTCCTAAAACAGCTGTATCAGCTGTAACAGCTGGTCAGCTTGTGTTTTACCAGGAATATCAGCCACAGTCTCAGTCAGAACAATTGGCTGAGGTACTGGCTACTTTGTGTCCCTGGAACAGCACAATACATGACAGACAGACAGATACAGACAGACACAGACATAGACATAGACACACACACACACACACACACACACAAACACACACACACACACACACACACACACACACACACACACACACACACACACACACACACAGACACAACATACACACCATTATCAGATGAAGATTTGTAAGTTCTATAATTAGATTTATAGAGCATTAATCACCTTTCTTTGTGCCCTGCAGGGAGTCCTGGCAGGAGGAATACTTCTATGCCAACATGGATCCTGGCTCAAAGGTAAGGACGTTTAAATATGAAAGCAATCTCAAATCTTAACATTATATTTGAGCACAAAAGATGTGTCTTTCTCTGAAACGCTCCTTTCTCTGAATAATGATCATGTTTCAAATCTATGATTGAATGATTAAATCGCATTGTCGTCATCATCAGTTGTTATGTTGAGAGGTCCTTTTGGGCAGTCTGCCCTCTAAACAAAGCGACCTCATTCAGACATTCCACTGACTGTGTGAAAGAGGATACACGTTCCACTGCTGACAGACCGAAAAGCATGAAATGACAATACCAGCTCCCCAGACCGTCCTCCAGTCTATTGTACATCCATTTCTCTGTGGACCGAAAGCCTCACTCAAAATGTCACCGCTTTAGAAGTTCCAAAACTTCCTGAGTGCTCTGTCCACCATTCGTGGGTCCACAGGGTCCCATCATCCTGCCACACTACCAACCTGTTTGGATAGTCTGGGTCACAAAGCACTGAGGTCACTACCTGTACCGAGGCCTGTTGCCCCCATTTCCCCCTTTTGTGCCAACTTGTGGTGCGTATAGGATTCAAGGTCTTGATGTGGTTTGCATTGCAAATGAGGAGAGAGTGACTTTATATAATGACATTAAATCCCTGGACAATCTCATCTCTTGGAATTTTGTAAGCACACCTACAAAGTGATGTCTCTGGCTGTACGTATATACAGCATGTGTGCTGTATATGGGGGCAGTTCCTGATTGACCTCTCTGTGTTCCCCCTTGACCCCCCTGTGTGCAGTGCTTTGCCGTCCGCTCGCTGGGCTGGGTGGAGATCCCGGAGGAGGAGCTGACCCCGGGCAAGAGCAGCCTGGCCGTCAACAACTGCATCCAGCAGCTCTCCCACAGCAAGGCGGAGGGCCGCGACGCCGTGGGGGCCTGGGGCGAGGTGAGCTGAACGTTATAGCCATGTCACCGCATCGCAAGGGGGCGACTGAACTGATGTCTGATGATAGGGGTTCACCAGCAGAAGTTATGCCAACAATAACACTGTCTGCGGGAATAGAGGACATGGAATACAGTCTTTAAATGAATAAAAAGAAAACGATTTTTTGAGCAGGAGAAATTTAGTTGGTAGTCTTATCAGTTCCTGTGCATTTTTCCCCCTTGAATTCTAAACCTATTTCTGTAAGCCCGGGGTAATATTCCACATTTGTTGAGAACCTAGTATTTTATAGCTAATTTATTGAGGAAATGACCCCATCCGTGGCAGATTTTGAGCACAGAATTGGAGCGCATCCAGTCTCACTCTCCTGTGTGTCCTCCTGACAGGGGCAGGATATGATGATGGTTCTGAAGAAAGACACTCTGAGCCTGATGGACCCAGTGGACCACAGTCTGATCCACTGTCAGCCCATCGTCAACATCCGTGTGTGGGGAGTGGGATGCAACAACGGCAGGTGAGCCGCTCTCTCTCTTTCTTACTCTCTTACTCTCTCTCTTACACAACCTCTATCTATTAAAAGCTTTCTAGTGAAAACTGTTGATTTTATCTTTTTTTAAAAAATGCTCTTTGACAGTGTTTTTTTCTGTTTCTTTTTTGACAACTCTATCAGAATACTCTGCTCAGTATGAAAGGGGAAAAAAAAGCTTTTTGGCAAGTTACACCACTGGCCATAACTCAGGGAAACAGGAAAGCCATTTAGTCCACTGAATGAGACCTTGACCGTCCAAAGTTTGTTATTTATGGTGGCCACACAGCCTTGGGCGAGACTAGCATTGAAGGCCACGGTCTGAGTGATTGGACGTGTACATTTTAGCGCTCGCTGAATGTGAACCTAAGGGCAGCTATTTACGGGCTCTCAGGGGAAATCTAGTGGGACGAGGGTGGGGTGGGGTGGGGTGGTGGTGGTGGGGGGGGCGGGAGTCAGCTCCTCATCCAATGTCACTGTCCGTGGTAATGCAATATCAGAATACAGGTTGCTTAGCAGGCTGTGGACACATCATTGAATGGGATCAGGCTGAAAGTGTGTCTGATAGTGATGTGCATCAGAGAGTGTTGTGCTACAGATACTGTGTTATCCAGCACCAACACCAGAAGCACAGCTGCATATCAGTCACTCTCTATCAGGCGCTTTTAACAGATGACTTTCTTTCTTTTTTTTTTTAAACTGCAACTCATGAATACAGAGACAGGTAATCCCTTTTTCCTTTTTTTATGAAAACTAAAAACGGAGTATTTTATCGGTGCCAATGTCATTCATGGGTTTGCCAGCTTGCAACTGCATCATGCTCTTTAGCATTGACTGTCTGCTCATAAATGATCATTGTGTACTGCGGGGTTAGTCTCTGTAGATGCTGTATGTCTTGTTCCATTGCTTCTGGTGAACCTGCTTTCCTCTCATTCAGTAGACTTTGTACATTTGCTTTGTTAGACAAGACCTGACAAGTACCTATTTGTGATGTATACAGTATGCCCTCTTCCTTCTATTTCTCATGCATGTCTGGTGACGGGGGGGTGACATTTTTCTTTCCAACGCACACAGAATCCAGAACATTCTTCTGAATGTTTATTTCCATGTTGCCAATATACTGTAGCTAGACTTCTAGACTTCTTTAGATTGACTGTGTCACCACCAGTTGGTTGCTCTGAATTGAATATAATCTGATTTAAATTCCACACACATCCAATCACTTTAGTTCCAGCAGTCATGTCAGATGTTGTATGCTGATCATCCCTCAAGAGGTACTGTAGTATCAAGAGATGAACTCAATTCACTTAAACTCAATGAACTGTGATTTAAGATCAAGTTAATTCTCAGTTAAGATCAAGACACCTGGTCTAATTTCATTTGAAGATCCAATGAATCAGAATAATCTCAACAGCCTAAAACACTTTTTCTAAAGTGACTCATTATTCAGCCTATAGAAGCAAACATATTCCTTTTTACACGTTAACAGTCAAGATCCATTCAATTATGTGAACTCAGAAAGTTTAGACAGATCACACTGGATTTATGACTGATGGACACCCACACCAAAACACCATCTCTGGGCCTTTTTCACACCCACTCATGCTGTTGGATAACACAGAGGAGAACGATGGAAGCTGAGCATGAATCAGATTAGCTAAAACACAGCCATGCAACTCTCTGTTGGCATTCACTTACTGGGTGTTTTCCCTCAAGTTAGCGTGCAAGAGCATCCCCAAGCCCAAGCCTCTTCAAGGGAAACTCATCCTCAATTCCTTTTGACTCCCACATTTGTCACTAAATAATTTACAGGCTGCAAAAGCTAGGAGGCATTTTAGGGATAT
Organism: Sardina pilchardus; assembly: GCF_963854185.1. NCBI lineage: Eukaryota > Metazoa > Chordata > Actinopteri > Clupeiformes > Clupeidae > Sardina > Sardina pilchardus. The sequence goes on from NC_084998.1 coordinate 18,997,337, forward strand.
CATCACACTCATAGTGACTGGAGCCCTGACCTATATAAAGAGAAGGCAACTCTGTGTGTTTGAATGTACACGTAAGACAGACCATAGAATTTACTAATGATGAACAGTTACAGTAATGCAAAAAACGTAGCAATGGATTCTGCTTGTACAGTATAAGAGCTATCTGTGTTTTATGCTAAAGACTGACAATTTAACGGTAATGCATGCCAACAGACATTGGTTATGAAATGAAATGCAACTGATTAATTACAGTATTAGCAGTTATCATTCGTATTTGTATTCTTGTTCTCATTCTTCTCATTAATGAAATAGATTCACCTTACCGAAAGAGATAGATGTGTAAACTATTACGAAAAATGGAACAAAGACATACAAACAAACATACATGATGAAATACTGATATCAATGCATTATAACCAGGCAGTTGCTGCTTCTGGACATAGCCTACATGTGTTCCATATGTCTCTGGCGTGCTGTAGTGTGGTGGGCTCTAGCTTTGGAGCTGTGAGGAATCTCTCTGGCTCAGAGAGATTCTGGTGCCACTTCTCCTCAGGCCAATCTCAACTTAGAGACAATGCATTGCATCCCCCCCCCCCCCCAGCCCGCCCATCTCCCTCCCGCTTCCTCTTCCCTCTGACTGTCTGCCTGCATAAGATCTCATGTCTGACCTCAGGAGGAAGGGCCATGGCCGCAGGTGGCCCAGGAGGGTTCTTTTCAGGGGAATTGGAAACGAAAACAGTCACAGTCGGGTGAAAATGGAGATATGTCTGTGCCTTTCCAAAAAGCGTCACAGAATGCCAAGAGGCCAAAGCGCTAATGTCCCACATGATTGAGCAGTAATCTGCTCTCTGCTGCTTTGCATCTGTCAGCCCTGCATGCTAAGGCTTTGAAAATGACCGTCAGATCCTGGTAACACCTTGCACTTTTCCAAAAAAGGATGATGGCACCAGACACTGTTTTCCTCTGTCTGTATGTCTGTGCCTGTTGGGACAGGATGAGAAAAGATACTAATATAAAACCCCCACCATGTCAGTAATGAAAAGATGTGCGGATGTGCGGACGCATCACTTCTTTGTGTGGCTTCAAAACCTCTGACTGATGTGAGCCATCAGACAGAAAGAAGTAAACATGCTGTGCATCGTCATGACTACAGTTTTATGTTCTATGCTGTTGTCATTATAGCTATCCCATTCATTGTGCTGGTGTCGCTGTCGCCACATCAACACTCATGGCAAAGAACAGTGCCCACATTCCAAGCAAAGTCCACAACGGTCTTGTTCTCTTTCTCTCAGTCTCTCTCTCTCTGTCTCTCTCTCTCTCTGTCTCTCTCTCTCTCTCTCTCTCTCTCTGTCTCTCTCTCTCTCTCTCTCTTTCTTACCATAACCAGTGTCTTCCCTTTCCCCCCATGTTTTGTTTCATGTTGGCTGTGGGATTCTGCTCCCCTGCAGGGACTTTGCCTTCGTAGCCAATGATAAGGACACCTGCATGCTGAAGTGCCATGTGTTCCGCTGCAATGCTCCAGCCAAGACCATTGCCACCGCGCTGCACGAAATGTGCTCAAAGGTGACCACGAACCCCTGCAAACTCACGCAGCTCTCTCTCAGGCTTCACAGAGTCGTCTCTATAATCAGGATCTAATGAGTTATTCTGCAGATCTAAACCCCTAAACCCTGACCCTAAAACTCTAAAACTCTAACAAAAAAAGTTGTGGTGTTCTTTTAGAGACCATTGAAGTGGCAAAGCACAAGATCATAATAAACAGAGGGGCTAAAGTCTAAAAAAACAAAAAAACAAAAGATGTGTATTTGTAAGTATTTCTGTCTCTGTGTGTTGCCAGATCATGTCAGAGAAAGCAACCATGCACCCATCCATGGCGAGGTCCCTAACAATGGAGAGCATCTCTCCAGAGGACCTGCCCAGACAAGGTAACGGCACACAGCCAACAACCATGAAGGACACTGAAAAAATAACTATGTAATTATGTAAAAATAACTATGAATACAGAACTAGACCTGACATATAAAAACTCAATTACGGGCCTAGTCTTAATGAGATGCAGGTCCCTTTTACTGGCCTGGGTGGGTCATTTGCTTGTATAAAATCTCTTAAAGCCCAGGAGTTAGATTAGTGGAATCCAATACAGTCGTACTGTACATGCCATCTGATGTTGGACGAGACTATGTTGCAAGTGAATCATGGCCCTGTTCTGTGTGTCTTAGTGGACTTCCTGGATGCGGTGAGGCAAAGGGTGCAGAAGTTCGAAGTGGAGTACGTTGGCAACCTGCCCGTGTCCAGGGCAATGGGTGAGTCACTTTGGCAAACATCCCAACGTTACTTTGTTCATGACCTCAGGGTTACAGCTCAGGTTACAGCTTGTGTTGCACGTTTCGTGAGCAGCTATGCACAGTCACGCTTGCATAGAACCTGATCGTAATGTGAGTTAGATGCAAAAAAATACTTGGGTGGACAGTCCTGTGTGTTCACTGCACGGACAGTTTGACCTTTGTTCCTTTTTGCGACGTACATTGTCTTATTTTGATGGAAGATCATACAGAAATAGTGTGTGATGTTTGCAGAGCTATTGATTGGAAATAGATCAAATGGCCCAGTGTCCTTCCTGCTGGGTTGAGAGGAGCCCTAGATAAATCAATGATCATAGCAGACCCCAATCTAAGGTCACATATAATTATGCAATTATCATCACTGATAACTATATTTGCAAAGTTACACAAGGGTCTAATCAGTCTCATTACAGTATTGGAGCTCTGTCTCCACAAGATAATCAAGACTTAAATACATTTAAATATGTAAGTCTAAAGTATTTCAAACATGTGCAGCTGTGTTGTTTCTACCAATCACTATGTCAAAAACAATGCCAGCACAGTACATAGTACAACATTTTTTTTAGTAAAAAAAGAGATTAACATTAGCCTTGCGCTGATTATTTAAAAAATAAGGTATGAAAGACATCTTGTTTCTACCAAATCATGATGACAAACATCAGGGGAGTGAAATGTTTGTCTTGACGGACTGAAGACGTCTTAACATGTGGCTGCAGAGGGCTGTGTGGCCTTAATCCTCAGTAGAAAAGCCCCGGACATATTCTGTCATTCTCAGTCCGCCAGGGTCAGCATGGCATTGCCCTTTTGCCTGATATTTCCTTAAAAAAACATCAGTGGATCCCTCTCCAGACGCTAAACGGATACATCCATCATTGTGTCTCCGAGAAGGAACACTTAGTTCAGACATTTAACCTTCAGCACAGTGCAGAAGGAACAGAGGCACCAAAGGGGAACAGAATGCAGTTCGCTGTTGCTTGAGGTGTAGTGTGTGGCTGGAGGCCATTTATTTGTGTCTTTCTACTTTTCCCCTTTTCACAAGTATGCATTCCCAATTCCGGTAACACTGTACGAAACCGCAGTGTTCATGAAACATTATAAACATGATTATAAATGTTCATAAAGTATAAATAATGCATTACAATTCTGAGGCATTATTAAGACTTCATAACTCTATGAATGTGTTTAAAATGACTAGGTTAAAGTAGTGTTACCCAAACTTCAGGAGAGGTGTATTAGAATGTGAAGGTTAGTGTGAACATTATGTGTGTGTGTGTGTGTGCGTGTGTGCATGCATGTGTGCGTGCGTGCATGTGTGTTGTGTGTGTTGTGTGTTGTGTGTGTGTGTCTTCACAAGGTATGGAGGTTTTAAACCGGGCCATAGAGAGCATCCTGCACTCCAGAGACCGAGACGAGTGGGAGCCCATTGTAATCCATGTGTCAGACACCATGATGTCCTTGTGGAAAGGAGAGGTGAGGCCAGGACCTACTTTATACTCCAGTTGAAGGACACAGTCCATGTGCACCAGAAATTGTCCTTGTGCTGCTTTGGATGCAAACTTACCAAGGACATTACCATTAACGGTTTCCATGACATTCTACAGTCTATGTTCTTTTATGTTCTATATACGTACAATTCTGTTCTATGTTCTCCCTCTCAGGATGGCGACGAGCCTTTCTGGGAGTCTCAGGTGAGGTACCTCACCTTCCTGGGCGTGGGCCATGACACGCACACCTTCGCCATCATCGTGGACGCCGGGACGCAGCGCTTCGAGTGCCACGTGTTCTGGTGTGAACCCGACGCCGGCTACATCTCCGAGGCGGTGCAGGCAGCCTGCATGGTATGCTGAGTCAGGGGTCGACGTCGCTCCCCGTAGCGCTTAGAGGGCACTGCGGAACTGTTGACTTCTGAATCTAATATTCTCTTCGCAGATGTTGGAAACGTCAGGCTACTCAGTTTAACACTCTTGTATACTGCGGTTTGCTTGGAAACAGCTTAAAAGCATTTTGAACCATCGATAATGCCACTTCGAATGCCGTATTTAACCTAATGTCTAATTTTAGTTAACAAACTAAAAAATCACTTAGTGCAATCTTGAAAACCACACTGGGTCGGTTTCCCATGCATGGATTAAGCCTAGTCTTTGACTAAAAGAATTCAGTGAAAATTCTCTTTGAAAAAAAAAAGATCTTAATCTACAGTAGGACAAGATTTACAGTAATCCGTGCGTGTATGGAAGACTAGGACACATTGTAGGCCTACTCATCAAGTCATTTCTGAATACACTTGCATTGAGCAGGTATGACCAGTGTGCTGTAATTGTGTGTGTTTGTGTGTGTGTGTATCTGTGTGTGTGTGTGTGTGTGTGTGTGTGTGTGTGTGTGTGTGTATACGTGTGTGTACACTGTGCAGGTGCAGTACCAAAAGTGCTTGGTGGCTCAGACTCCTCCTCCAAGGTCAAAGATGTGGCGCGCCGGCTCCAAGGTCAAACGCGCCAACTCCATGGACGGCTCCACCTTCCCGCCCCGCTACCAAGGACACTCGCCTCCAAAGATGGCCTCCGCTGGCGTCAAAAAGGGAATGCTGGCCTTCTTTGAGACTTTTCGAAACAAACAGCCGGTGATGCCCACACCATAGCACCTGGGACCTGGGTGGGTGGGGGGGTGGAACCTTAGGGCAGGAGAGGGGGATGAGGACACTGTAGCTGCTGACGATGTAAAAAAAGTATAGCATGATGAAAAGAAGAGGGACCAGACAGGATATTGAAAAAACACTATGAGGGATAAAAATGTTCAAATTCATACCAGCTTGTCCAGATATCATTCTCCAAGGATTATCCCCCCCCCCCGCCCTTACAATAAAAACACAAACAATTAGGATTACAACGATCACAACAATAAGCTTACACTAAAACTACTCTAACTACAGTACAGAAAAAAAATGGGACAGGTCTGGTCTCCCGCTACTAGTGCTTTGTCTCTGTGGATATACATATCTTAATTGAGTTGGTGTGTGGTATACTTGGGTGCTGTGCTCTCACATTCCACAGCCTGGAACTCCTTAGTGTCATCAATAGGAATGTAATCTCGACGACACGCAGGTTTTCGACTCAACATTAGGACTCATCACTCCCACAGTTGTGGAAGTATAGCCAAGGAACAAAAGAACACTGCAATAAAATGACCATTGACCAACAACCACAAAACATTTTTTTCAATACATAGGAAAACAATATATATTTTAAAAAACGTAGTATGGTCCTTGTATACTCAATGTGTGTAGAAGATGTACTCATTTTATTTGGGTCACTTTTAACTTCCAAAGTAAACTGTAGAGATCTTAAGCAATTCACACTATTACTGAAAGTCAATCTCGTAACTGTATCTGTAATTCCTGAAAACTGTGGCTCTGTTTTGTGTTCGATATGAGAATTAACTGAGGCTAGCATACATCCTTTGGGAATTAAAATGCCTGACACGTAATAATTCAGATCAAAATGAACTGAAATCGCTCACACTCAAACCACATGCTACTTTAGAGTCTCATGACAATACACAGCAAGACTGCACCCTAACACAATAAAATAAACACCAGTTCATTGTTAAAACACAGACAACCTGAGCGCGACTGACAAAATGCATCGCAGTGAACTACTGAACAAGTCAACTGGCTGCAGCCAGCACTGTACACAATATATATATTTTTTTCATTTATAAAAAGAGATTATCATTTACCTTGCCATGATTATAAAAAAAGGGTATGAAAGAAACTTGCATTGAACATGACAAAATTATGACTGCTTATATGGTTGTTTATATTTAGACATGTTTTGCTGACTGCCCCCTACAGCTTATTGATACCACTGCATGAGTTTCCACAATTCTTGGAATGCACATTCTGTATGGAATTTGAGAAAAATATGTTTTAATATTTTCTACTGCAACAGGCATTAAATCAAATTAAACAGAGATCCAATCAGAAGCGTTATCCAAATTTATCTATGATTAAAAGAACCTGAAAATGGCTAAGTTAGCTCTAGCTCTGGCTCTAGCGTACTTGAATGGCAAGTGGGTTGCATTTACATATATGTAGGTATTTCCACAAAATACAGGCATTTGCTTTTGGCTGTTGTTTGTTTTTATGTATACAAATCCTGAAAGTTCTCTGCTCGTCAGATCAAATGGACGCCAGTGCTATATGTTGGCCCCTGAAACTTACAGTAAAGCATGCTTCTCTGAGAGGCTGTGAAATCCATGTGCATCCATGTGAATGGCACTAAAGAACACTGATGTGAAACTACACATTATATATGCAACTGCTCCTTAGACTTTGAATACAGTATGTGTTATATAAAATCAATCAACTCAGGTCTTCTTGTTGCTTAAAATTGGTTAAATGATACATAGATGGTGAAACCATCAGATATTGTAAGTGAAGATAACGTCACTACAGCATGTAAGACCAGTGTATGGAGAAAGCATTGTGTAGGAAAATTAGTCTGGACTACTGTTACAAAGTGGTTATGTAGCACCTTGTGTTTATCAATTACTCTATTTTGCTATTTATACTATCAGAATTACATCTTTCTCTTTCTTTCTCTCTTGCTCTCTGTTCTCTAGCACAAGACTAGATCATGTATATTGAGCTGTTTTTTAATGGAGAGTTCTCATTCTCACTGTTGTACCAGACTGGATCCACACAGTGGCAATCTATGTTTGACTATTAAACTGCTTGATTATCTTTGTTGTTCTTGTCTGATCAGTATTTGATTAACACACATCAAAAGTCAATAATTCTCACTATTGCAAATACAAATTGCATCAACTGAACTGTAATTAAACAAGTGTTTGGACAGCATCCATGTCCAGCTGGAATGGGCTCAGAGGTGCAAATGGAAGTTACAGTGTTTTAAATGTATAGACTACGACAATGTTGCCGAAAAACACATGTAATGACCAGGTAGTTACTCTTTTCTTTGGGTTAACTGATTCCCAAATAACCTTCCCGAGGTAGGGTTCATATATCTTGTATTATCAAAGAAAGATTAGCTTACCTTGCAAATATTATTTTATAATCTGCAGATAGCACATGACATGAGTTGATAGTCCACTCCTCCTGATGTATGAAGTTTATATTGATACCAATATATTGCCTACGAATGACACAAATTCTAAGATATGGCAGCATTATTGCTAGAATTACCACACAAATCAAAGCTTTGGGGTATGCATTACTGTTCCATGCCCTTTAAAGGAAGTGGTGGTCACTCCCAGACTACATTTCCCCTCCCATTTTAATTTTCCATCAGCAATTCATAAAGACACACGGTCACATAGAAATGGATTCTTTAATGCACTTTAAAAAGTCTGCTCTAACAAAATAAAATGCATCATAGCCTGCCCTTGCGATTATAGGCCCACGTTCAGTTCATCATCCATTAAGCTACTATTAATCATAATACGATTTAAGTCAAATAATGAAGGATTAACCATAACTTTTGAATTTGGCAGGCAAGTTCTTCAAAACATTAGAGGTATTAAAAAAGGTATTTGTAAAGCGCTTTGGGTTGCACTGAGTGCACATTAAATGCGCTATATAAATAAAAGTACCTTACCTTACCTATTAGTCATATTTGTTTTCTGTGTTTTAGGCGCGCGCACGCGCGCTTGGTGCACAATGGAGATGTTTGCGTGTGTGAGAGCGCAACCGGATATCCGTAACCATGGCTTTGAAAAAAAAAGGAAAAATATGCTCACGTGTCCCGGATATACAAGAATTTAATGTAGTGAGATAGGTGAAGTCGCAATGTCAGACATGTATATCAAACCGGGTAAGTATTTACACTCTCTAAAGTAGCCTAAGTTAACGTAGCCTGTATTCGCACAGAGAACTGTGACTGTGAATAAATTAAGGCCATGTCCAATCGACTACGTGGCGTTATTGCATTGTTTACATGTGGCGAGTGTCCATCAGCTGGTGGAACGTAGCCTAATGATAGAAAGTGAACCACTACAGTGCTTTTTAATTCCAAATAAGTATGCTATAATATACCAAGGACATGCCTGTGTTGTATTTCAGCTGGCGACGTCAAAATCTTAAAGCAAGTGGGTTTAGTCTCTAAAGTTAGTGTCGCTGTAGCATACTTTTTAAGAGTTCTATGTGTTGGCATAGTCACTGTTTTGAACTTGTTTGTGTTCATGGATAGGTAATCAGGAGCGTGGATGGAACGACCCCCCACAGTTTTCTTATGGTTTACAGACGGCTCAAGGCAGTGGCCCTAAACGTCTCCTCAATAAGAGAGTGCCACCTCCTCAACTCTCTGGACCTCAGAGTATGTACAAGGAAAAAAGTTGTCAATAATGGACTATATTTGCTGTGGTTACCACTGTCTGTGCTGTGTTTCTAACCTATTCATCCTATATGCAATATAGCGCTTGAGGTGACTTTAAAATTGATTCTCCAAATAGAAATAACAAGCCACAACAAATTTGTACATTCATTCATGTACTCGGAATCCATTGTCCACTATATCTATTTATATCTATGACCTATATCTATCTATATCTATGACCTTATCTATGATCCATCTGCGTCATTCGTTGTCTGGGCTATTGAGCAAACCAACAAAAACAAACAAAGCAGTAAATGTAACATCAGAGATTTAACATTAAGTAAAAAGGAGATTTCACAATTCTCACCAATTCTCACATTAGTATTAACTGGAAATCCACAAATATAAAGAAATCTAAACATTAAAGTTCATAAGTGAAGTTATGTGTAATAAAGTGAATTGAGACAGGGACAGGAGAAAGTATTGTAGAAAAAATTGTAAATGAATCTGAAAGCAATTATGCCTCCTATCTGTACAAATTAATATCAGCTGGGTTAGTACACATTGATGGGCTAAAAAAAGGTTATTCAAGGTATCACACAAGAAACATCTCATGATAGAAAGAACTCTCCCAAGACCTTTGTAACCCTATTGTTTCAAAACATACCAGTAGAACTGGTTACAGATGTATTTCAAAACATCAGCCTCCTCCAGTAAGCAGCATGAGACCATTTGCAAGTGGAAGGAACATCACTGCATAATCAACCGCCCATGCACTGGAGCTCCTTGCAAGATTTCTCACCAGGGAGTCAGAAAGTTAGTCAGAAGAGTTAGCCCAATAGCCAAGGAGAAAGCTCTAGAGAGACTTGGAGGCAGCAGGTACTTGTTACAGAGAAAATCATAGGCAGTGCTGAGTGCACTCCACCGCCATAGCTTGTATGCACGCTCACCCGCACAATTACATTTCTGAAGAAAAACACGTAGAAGCTTGTTTAACGTTTACAGCACAACTTTTGGACAAGCCTATGAAGTAATCCACCCGGATGATGAGGATGAGACGTGGGTAGATCCAACGCATAAAGCAAAGGAAACTCTCAAGTGGTTTCAGAGAAAGTGGTTTTCTTCCCTTAGTTAAGGGAAGAAATTCCCTTAACTAAGACGAGTTGATACATACTGTACCTCTCACATTTCAATGCGTGCACTCACTGGCTCTGGTGCGCGGCGCTACTTTGATAGCACTTAGCAAGCCCAGTTCATTAATTAGGATCCAAACAGAGATGAAATTAGAAGCGACCAAACACCTCCATGTTTTCCCTATTAAAATACTGTTACACGAGTAGTCACACGACCAAGTATGCTGAGACAAAATAAAATTGGTGCATTTCTAAGCGGGTAAGTCGGACAAGTTATAGGTATTGCTGTAATAAGTAATAAACCGAAATGTTTACATGAATGCATGTCGGTAATGAAGGAATTTACTGTTAAGTGTAAGTCAAATGAGTAGCCTGCCTAGCCCTCGGTCACTTTTGTAGCCTACAACTATAGAGCGCTATGATAACATCCCTTTGTAGCCTGGTGCTTTATACTGTATAATCGAATAGCTAAGGAGGCCTCTCGGGGCTTATTGCTTAATTGTGCATTATGTCCACAGCAGTGCAGCAGAACAGCAGTGCAAAGTTTTGTATATATTATGATAATTATATATCTAATAATATTAATCATATATATACTGTATATAATTTATCTTAATTATTGTCACCAGGCCCGTCTCCAGGCATACCTCCTCCACCGAGCCTCTCAACTCCTCCCACCAATCCAACACCACCATTACCGCCACCGAGTTGTGGAATGACCCCGCCACCCCCGTGTATGACCCCCGCATCACTGACCCCTTCAAGGCCGTCTCCTGGGGTAACGCAGACAGAGTCTCCCAGCACAGACTCAGAAGGGGAGCCCAGTTTAGACGAGGCTGTTGTCGTCCTTCAGTGGGCACTCACAGCCTGTAGGAAATCTGTTAAGGTAAACCACCACAATCACTCCTCAGTCCTCAGTCTGAAGTGGTCACTGAGCTTATCCATTCCCATGTCTTCATTATTCATGCAACGCATCTAGGCTTAGATTCAGTGAATTGGGCAACTTTAACGTTATTGAGTAAATTAGTTTTCCCCTGTGGAGCAGTAATTCAGTGCCATCAAGTGAGCACTTTTTCAGAAAAACTACAGAAATAGTGCTAATGTCTTACAGGCATAGTTTGTTATGCTGATATAATTGAGATTGCTTCTCAAATGCCTCTAGCTCTCCGCTCATTGTATGTGCTCAAAATACATGTTTGTGCACAGTTCTATCGATGTAACTCATAGCTTGGACTAGGCTAAGCCATAAACAGTTCCATGAAATCAACATGCTCATGCAACATGCTCGGGAGGCATGGAAGGGAGAGGTGCAATTTGATTAGTTGTTGAGCTCAAATAGGAGAAATCTTAATTTTGTATATAATTGCAGACTCTAAATACAATAAAGGGCCAGAGCCTATACACATTTAGGGCATCCTGATTGCTGAATAGTATGCTGGATGTACAGATGTAATTTAGGTCAGCAATTTCTTCAGATCTGTGATTAAAGTAAAGAATAGAACATGTCGATCTTGCCTTTGAGGAACAAAGCCCTTTTAATTATATTAGAAATTATACTTACAGTTCTGATGTTTTAATGTTCATGTGCATATAGTAACTTAAACAAATGTATAGTCTGTCAAGAGTATGATTGCTATTTTTTCTGAGTTCTAATTTGTGATGTTTTTCTTTGTCACCTGTAGAAGCAAGTGTGTGATGATGTTGACAAACGCCTGAAGGTGTTTGAGGATATGTGGAAGAGTGGGAAGCTTTCACTTCCTGTCAAGAAGAGGATGAATCTCTTGGTTCAAGGTCAGTGGTCTAACCTTTAGAGAAAGGAAACAGAACAATCATTTTTAGAATTTGGGTGCATATGTTAACTCCTGAATTCGCATGATGGATAGGACCATTATTTTTCAATGTGCCCTTCACTGCACGGATGAAACGACCTAAAGGCAGTGCACAGTGACTATATTTACACGCACATTAATAATCTTAATGTTATGATTTAGTCTATCATTAATATTAGTTTTTTTTTTGATTATTTAGGCTAAATTACATTTTAATTTGAATGTTAATATAATGTTTATTGATGTCTCCTGTGCTAAGGAATCATGAACATAAACATAATCTGGTGTTGGTTTTACCAAAATATGATCCAGTGGAACTAATAATCCAATCTAATCCAAACTAATAATCGAAAACCTTGGTCTGACCAAGGGTAGCCCTGCTATGAAATGGTATGATTGTTTGAACTGGTCATACCGGTAATGTACTTACATGTAAACCTTTAAACACGTGGATCTCTCCACACGTCTCAGCCCATTGTGCCACTTATTTGGTGAACATGCCTGCAGTATTTGGGGTCTGGTACACGTGCAAAGGGATGATAATTTTTTTCACAGTTCACAAAAATACCTTGGGCTATAATCTGTGCGTCACGGTAGGTAATGCGCTAAATCCTTTAGTGCATGAACAAAAGCTAACGTAAATACTAGACAAGATTATGTTGCTTATTTAATGGAGAGAATGATCCTACATGCAAACTTGGGTGGGTCAGCTCAGGTGTGTCCTTGCGCACAAGGAAGCTCTCCGAATATGAATTTCTTCAAAGCCACACAATTTCACAACCACAAACTTCTTCAATACAAGTAGGACCACATTTTAAAGCTAATCCTGTACAGTCAACTATAGATGTTGAATTAAATTGCTACTATTTGCTGAACTCATTTATGCTTGATTCCGCTTTGTGTCAGCAAGTATTGGTAACACTGTGTATGATATAGTCTCTGTGTGCTTCACACAATGCTGCGTTGTGTCTAAGGGGAATGCGTTGTCATTTCAGATTGAAGTCCTTTGTGTTGAATTTTATTTCTTAGCTAAATGATCACATTTTGAAGGCTGTGATGTCAATGTAAACATAGTCACTTGAGTCACTTTGTTCCTCAATGCAGAGATGAAAAGCCACAATTGGAATGCAGCTGATGAGATCCATCGGTCTTTAATTGTCGACCACGTGAACGAGGTCAGCCAGTGGATGGTTGGGGTCAAGCGTTTAATTGCAGAGACCCGAAACCTTCAGCCTGAACACCTGTGTGCTGCAGACGCCGAGCAGACTCCGTGCCGCACACCTGACGATCCCAATCCGGAGTAGTCTCGTTTGGACTTGTGCTTAAGCCATCTGAAAAGGTTGTGGGAAATCATGTGGCTGAAGGGCTTCCTTTGCATACCTCTTGAGACTGAACTTTCTCCCCAGACAGTGTGGATTGATGGGGGAACTTCAAAGCTGCTGGCTCATCAAGCTGTTTACAGTCGACTCACAGACTGCACCTTCCCCTCCATCCTTAACGGTCTATCTGCCTTATCTGATTCTAGCTGTACATGACAGACAGAGAGACACAGTCAAAGAGAGGCAACTGCACCGCAAACGAAAGTTAATACTGTATGGACTTGCTAAGGCCTTGGAATTATGCATGAAAACAATCTGTGTGATTAAGTCAGTGCTATGTATCTTCTCTCATTTACCTTCAGGAATCATACCTCTCAAATCAGATGTCAACCTTCAAGTTTATTCAAGGCCATTCTGCCATAATCTATGTCAAGCTTGTTGTCAAGCATTTTACACAGTGTAATATTCATGAAGTATACAATTCTCTGTGTATTTGATTGGATTCTCCATTTTCTTCTGTTGTTCAGATCATGCTTGTTATCAGGAACCATGGGTTGTGTTTCTGGGAGGGATAACAGTCCTGGTGCTTTGGGAGCTGAAATTTCTAAATCATTTTTCCACTTTTGACCCCTCTCTGTTTCCACTTTACTTATTTTGCACATTCAAAAGACAGCAAAGGGAAAGAAAATAATACTCATTGTTATTGACAGTTAATTGTTACTGGACAAGATTCTTTGTTACAATAATCTACAACATAAATAATCTGAAAATAATCTTACGAATGAATAATTTTCAAAACTGACCATACATTTGTAACATTTTTGTTTGTGTTTCTTCATGTCTGCCTTCTTTCTGCACACACCAAGCTAAATATCCACTGTGATTCATCCATTTAAAACATATTCTTCAACATTAAAGGCATCCTATGCAAGTTTTTTACCTGAACAGCTTTGAAGTCATTGTGAAGGTAATAGGATCCAGTCGTAACCTCCCCGTCTATGGAGAACCAGCCTTACAACTTTGTAGTGCTGCCGCGATTAATCGACATAATCGAACTAATCGATTATGAAAATTAGTCGACGCCAATTTTTTTAGTCGACTAATCGTTTTGCTTTTGACCCCCTATTTATTTTTGGTCTCCCGTCTCTAACGGCTGTAATGTTATTAATTCTGTTATTAACTCTACAAAAGTAGGCTGATATTGATATGAGCATATCTATATCTATGGCTATATGTCATGTTTTGGCCCTTCAGTTGAGTTAAAAATAAAATGGACAAAATGGAATGGAATAAAATGGACTATTTTTTTTAAAAAATAGTCGTTTAGATTAGTCGACTAATCGAAAAATTAGTTGAAAGATTAATCGTTAGAAAATTAGTCGTTAGTGGCAGCACTACAACTTTGTTCTCCCGTGACCCAGAGAATCACAAATTGCTTCACGGTAATTGTGCAATTTCCTACTATTTATTTTAAACCGTGTAATATTGCCTTGTCAATCAACTTGGCTCGCCTGGGATGAACTAGCCCAGTGTATTAAATAAACAATGTCTATGTGGCAGGTCATGTTAGACATAATTTTATGCAAGTAGGCTGCGACAGTGAATATTTGAAGTAAGCTACGATATGGATTCACTTAAATTGAGTCTGTGGTGTGAAGTGAATTGCTGGCAATTGAGAGCATGAAACTATCAATACTAAAATGCCACATGGAAGCAAAGCACCCCTCCCAAAGACAAACTTATCGAGTACTTTGAAAGCACTTTGTCTGTCTTACCATGTAGCTCACCATATCTATTGGTTTGGGACGCAACTCTATGAACATGGGTCTCAAAGCCAGACCAGTTAAGAACTTCTGATCTCGCTGATTTGTAAACATCCACATGCACGGTGTCCAAACAGAACGGTTCAAGCCGTGAGTGGTATTTGCAACAACTGTTGTGTAAAATGCAAATGAAGAGTTTGATTCCAAAACGCTATATATCCATTTTTAAAAATATTGAAAAGTCATGTTATTTAATTGTGTATTTCAGTTAATATCAATAAAAATGCAGTTGTTTTGTTTTGATTGAGTAAAGATAAATCAACTAAACATCTGTTCCACTGTAATTACTTGCAAAACAAAATGTAAAAAAAAAAGAAAATTCATTAAAATGGTGGATATAGCGTTTTGGAACCAAACTCTTCAAATACTCCACAACTGAAGGGGGAGCCCAGAAGCAAAAAACAAACAAACAAACAAAAAAGTGAAACTACATGGGATACCTTTAATATCCAAATGTGTGGTTTTGTGCTTTGCTCATTGATGGTCAAAAGCTACGCACTGAACAACTGACCTGGGAACACATACTTTTTACAGTTACTTTTTAATACTCTAATACCTTTGAATACTTTATGAGTTATAAACTTGTACCCACAGGATCATGAACAGAACATTCGGACTATCAAAAAATCATGAAACGGTGTTGATATTATCATTGGATTTGACATGCTTATTGCTGCACTACTCACTTCACACCACTGGGCGGCAGTGTATACGTGTGCAACTCTAGAGGAACCAGAACAGTGGAAGAGTCCCTTGGTAATGACTATAATAGAACAGTAACAGTCGAATAATGTACACATAGGACTGGTAATTGCTTAAAGAATACCAAATCTGTTTGATGATATACTGTAATTGAATGAGTACTACCTGAATCTACCTACCTGATGTACTGTACCCATGTTTCTAGACTCTGGAGTGGAATCCTGAATCCAGAGGGCAGAACCGGCGCAGACAGAGGCATCTCTACATGGCTCTGGGTACAAGGTAGTCTAGGGGCCGATAAAGAACACATCATTTCCACAGAGCAGGCTGAAGGTCATTTAGTTTAGAAGGTACAAGAGTTTGTCCATGGACATCTGTTTTACGGGATCATGATTCAGTGCCGTGTCACTTCTACAGTATTACATTATGTCGGGGAACTACTCTCATTTTTTTTACCATTCACTGCAAATCCTCCGTGGAGGTCCCAGTTATTTATTATTAAAAAAAAAAAAAGAATTCTGAGTAGTTTCAGTTCTGTTTGTTGTAATATCAACAGTAGAGCGTCACAGAACAGTTGTGTTTGGTTCCAGTGTTTGGACATCTCATTGGTGATCTGTGATTCATTCAGCATAAGCTTTCGACACAGATGAGCATTTTCTTTGCTGTAAAATGCTGCCTCGGGGTTGTAGGCCACTCCCAAGCCTGGCCAACAAACTGTCACCGGGAATGTGTGTGTTTGATATAGTCCATATCCATAAAAAGGCTTTCAAGTTTTGCAGGCAATTCTTTTTTTTGCAAGTGTCTGCAATGAAAGGAATTAGGTTATAGGCATGTACCAGCAATAAAAAAAATCTGATGTTTGTCCAAGGAGGAAAACTACATAAATTTCTCTGGCTGAACATAACATAGATGAGAGTTGCTGAACTATGCTGACTCATAATTAAGTATTTATGGTTGGTTATGACATAGTGCCAAAAGAAACAGAGATATTGCTATGAAGTCCTTAAGCCTTGCCCTTTAACAGAATGTTGAAGAAAGAATGATACTTCCCATTATTTAAACAAAACAAGAACAAGAATTGTAAACACTATCTTCTAATCATTTGATTTGAGCCCAGCTTTATGGATAAGGCCAGAGCAAGATGTAACTAGTTTTGAGGAGTATTCATGACAACTGGATAGCATCCCAGAATGCAGCGGTGACCTCCGTAATGTGAGCAGGAATGCTGGGAAACACGGAGAAGATCCTAATCTTTCTTTCTCACTAACTGTATCAAAGATTTTTTTTTAGAACATCAACCAGCTGCTGATATTTATTTCTTGTCTGTCATGCCTGTTGCTGAAGATTATTTCACTGGCGTGTTGGCATGGCTTAGGCTCTTCCTCATCATGTGTCCTTTATGTTCCCATTAGGTGCCCTTGGCAACGTGACTACACAGTTCACACCCGATTTTGTCACACCCAGCTTTGCGTAATGCTGAGGATCGTCTATCTGGTAAAAGTACAGTATTTGTCTATTTTTAATATGTCTGTATGTATTTAATTAACTAATTTACTGTCTACTGTACCATTTACATGTCCTATTAAGTATATATATAATGTAACATGTTTGTACAACTGTACACAACTTCACATTTGGGTTGGCATTGCTTGTTAGGGGATTTTTGAACATCCTTGAGACAGTGCTCTGTGTAAATCTGATTTGTTGTCCAGAAAAATTGTTTCTCAATCCACCTCCACACTGATATGATCGAATGCCCCTGAAACCAAGCTGTTTTGTTTCATAAACCACTGAAATCATGCACATTGACTGCCAACACCAAAACCCTTGCAGTTAGCATTGTTGCATTGAGCAATGTCAAAAGCCACTCACTGGCAGTTCCTCTTGAAACACAATGAAACCCACTTCCATCCTGAGGGCTTCAGACGCGGGGGAGATGACGCAACACTTTCCTAGTCTTGTGTACTCAGGCCTTAACACAACAGACATAACCAAACTTCCACACACTGTGAAACAAATGTGCACAGTTCAAGACACTGCTGTTCAGAGTGACTGGGATAGTTTTCCTACTGTATATTGGAATTGATTATCCTCTTTCTATAGGGTTATGAACACAGTAAAGTTTAAGGGATAACTGTGAAATGAAAATTCCTTGACCATCCTTAATATAAACATTATTACAAAAACAACCAAATGTTTGGGATTCGAAGTAAGACCAAAACAGAGAAATGCAAGAGACTGGGTGATCATCTAAATACAATGAAAAGAATTTGCCTCTGTGGTTTTGCCGATCTCATGGCGTATGGCAAGCAAGCAGGTACATGCCCGTGATGGGAAAAGAGGTTTAGCTGTATTTATGCATGCGACGTCATTCCAGACCATGGTATTACGATCACGGTTCTCATTTCTGAATGGCTGAATCTCCTTAGCTGTTCATGGCATGTTGTTGTGTTACAGAGGTCGATAACCTCCTCCAGACACCTTTTTTTTTCTCTTGGAACGGTTTCAGAGCTTCCTGGTATGTCCCAAAATGGTGCACAATGTTTTCATTCCAGACAATACACTTGCGTGACAGATTCCAACTCCTCTGCCTGTGAGAATCAAGCTTTTTTCATGGCCTATATATTCTAAAATGTGTAGTTCTGTTGAATGTATTTCAAAATTGCATAAGTAGGGCATATTTCCAAAGACATTTATTACAACGGAACTGACACATTGGACTATTAAATGGAACAGACTAAAATGTTCACCTCACTTTGCATGACTGGGCTTTGATTACACCATGAAATGACTCAATATGGGCCCAGTCTCCGCAAGCTAGTCATTTGTCATGAAGTAGTCAGTGTAATGTCACCATAGTTTGGGACATCACATCAGTACAGCCTTAATAACCTCAAGATGTGGGAAGGTATGAGACACTTAATTGTTCCCTTTATTTGACAATATAAGAAAATAGTCACATTGGTCAAGACATTTTTTTTTCTTCTTTCCAGCAGGATTGAATTTAGCAGACGTTTGACCTTATATAACTGTAACTCCAGTCACCAGTGTTCTAAATCATATACTTTCCCCAAAACTTCTTTTATTCACTTGTGCCTAGACTTTATGTGAGTTCATTTTATTCAAATTAGCTGACCTTTTTGCATGCGATACTGTGCCACCGCCTGTCATCGGAAAAGCCTGAACAGACAAACACAATTTAGCTTTAGAGTGGATGTCTCTTTGAAGCTCACTCATATAGGAGTACATGCCTGTTAACAGGGAGGAGGAGACTTACAGAGAGACATAGGAATGCAGTAATTATGCTAGATAAAAATAAAAATGTCTCCTCTCACACACTGGAGGAGAGTAATCCACAAAAGCTTGGCCAGATTTATGACACAAGGATATGATTTGACAGTGGGCCTCTACTGTATGTTGACCTGACGGTAGCTACTGTCGTCAAAGAGAAAGAGAAGTGGACAGCTGCACTACATCAAAATTAGTCTTCTATGGCAGAAATACGAACAGTTGCTGACAGACGTGTCTCAGGGTTTCTGACCCAGTTGTATCCTTAAACTATTGTAGAATTGATATCTATGCTCTTTGACGTCAATATTCAACGCTAAGGCTGTATCCAGTTAATAAAATAAAAAAAAACGCCTGAAAGGGTCATGATCCACCCTGCAACATGACATGTTCTGGGTGTGCATGGTCAATGTTACAGATTCATTTCCAATATCGTGAGTCAGTGTAGCGCCAAAATGAGTTTGAAGCTGTTATTTTTGAAGTAAAATAAATGCATTGTGTTGCTTTAACAGTTACTGTAGGAACAAGCACGGTCGGTCATGTTATTACTGATAATATTTTAGCTGTGATGATCCATATCCAGGCTTCACCATAAGGTTCATGCCAGTGACCTGATCAAAGCCATAATGTTATCCTTCATAGCTTATAGCCTCATTTTTTCCATGACGTTGTACAAGAGATGTTATCACAGTCTTAATGTTACTCTTGATAAAACTCGTCAATGTATTATTACCAAAAAAGTGGTCATAGTAAAGTTGCCAACTCTCCTGCTGACTGAAGTCACAGAAAGCATAGAATCGACAACTCTCAGCTCCCTGATAACAGATCATTTGTCAGTGACAAAGCAGTCAAAAGAAGTAGCTACATGCTCTGACGACTTGCTTGATAAAACACCAGTTCTGAAGACAGTGAAATTATCCATTTAGTTACTCATAAATGAGATGCTTCATTCACAAATGGAGTTTTCCAAGACTATCAGCCTTGTTATATGGTCTCATGTCTGAAAGAACAATATTCAGACCAGTGTGTGGGTTTAGCCAACTGCTTGTGTTCATAAAAATGCTTGTGTGGGTAAATAGGTTTAACAAATGGATTGCAATTACAGAGATAAAGCCAGGCTTGTGTTTTCACCTGGTTGAAGGAAAACAATGGGAAATATCTATTCCAAGAGAGATAATATTTTGATAGGTGAAATTTGGAAGGCCAAGAAGCTCTTTACCTTGCTCTTATGTTTTGGTATGATTATTTTCTGCATCCAGAAAGGATTCCTGTTCTGCCATTTCATGCAGAAAATTACATTTTGCTTTCTCAGGCTGGCGTGGATAACTGATGTCCTTCTGGCTGCTTCCACTTGGCCTTCTCCAGGGGTTGTCGGCAGTCCTCCAGTATTCTTTTTGTCTCTCTCTTAGTTTGAGGATTGGCTTTAGTTACCGTCAGGTCTACTAACTACATGCAAGTCTTCTGTCAAATAATTTCCTCATGCCATTGCACAGATTACACAATTAAACATTAGACAATTTGACAGAATTTTGCACCGTTGCTGCACTTGATGCCACCGTTATTCTTTCACAAATATAGAACCTTTGAAAGAAGTGTCATAACTGCTAAATCTTATATCTAGGTCAGCTGAGTTGTTGCATCTCAACCTTATGTACATTTGCTTTGATGACAGCTGCCCAGAAACATATTCATCAGGTGAGGCCTTTAAAAGGATCACTTTGCCCAAGTGGTTTCAGCATGTGTGCTTCCTCCATGTGAAGTCCATCATGTTTGAACAGGTGGGGAAGGAAATTGCCCTCCTAGCTGACAGGATATCGGCAATTCTACTCAGTCTTGGTCTGTTTGATTGTGCAGGAACATTTCAATCCAAAAAGCAGTTTAGGCGTAGCTTACCACTGATGTTGTGCCGAGGTTAAAGGGAGAAACCATTTTCAATCAGGCTAAGCCTCCAGACTGGAATGCACCACGCTTCTGCAGACTTGCAGGCACGCTCACAAAGCCACTTTTGTTTCGTGCTATTCCTGTTCCTATGGCCCTACATCCATCCCCCTGTGATGGCGAGCTTCATGCAGGGAGCTGAAACCTGAACTGCAGCTATAAGGAGCTTTTCCTCTAGCCATGGGATTCAGGACCAATCAGTGCTTTTATGGATATCTGTATAAAATGTACACATTCATTTACACCATTGAGAATGCACACTTCACACAACATTATACATGTGAATACAATGCCAATGCAAATGGCTGCATGAGCAATATTTACATTGTAGTAAAGTGGCAGTTAAGGTTAAAAGTTATGTTAAGTATGAATGAAATGTGTTAAGAGACATAATTCTAGTTACTTATTTGCTATTAATTTACCATTCCTGCTTGTTTTCACTGCTTTATGAATGTAAGGATACAACAGCACAGTTTCTAAGTATTGAATTGAATAGCCTCCTATTTCGGGCAGATTCAAGCTTGTCTGGAAAATGCTGCTTTAGAAGCATGAAATTAGCTTGGATGTCATAACAAAAGCTTTGAATTGTCATAAATTGCATATTGGGATGCTGCAGGAAAGAGATGAGATAATTATAGGAATCGTGTGTTTATAGAACGTGCGACTGAGAGTCTTTATTGTGGGTTCCTGTGACTTTTTATACCATTTTACCTACCTGGATATATATTAAAAAAAAAATGCATTGCTGTGTTAAGAAACCTGTAGGGTGTTGAGAGGGCATGTTTGAACAAAGATTTTGCTGTTATGCTTTGACTTATTCAGAACATTTATATTTCAATCAATAGATGTCTTAAAGTAACACTATGTAACAATTTCCCCTTGCTTTCAAATCGTTTTGATGGTACACTGACTCATAATGGGCAGAGTGGCGTCTCTTGTCATTGGCACTCCGGAACACCTCCCGTTGCACCATAGAACTTTGATCTAGAGAATGCACTTTTTTTTTTACAAACTAGGTACCTCTTTAACCTAATTATTTGACATGCAGGCAGTGCAATAGACTTTCATGAAACCTTGCATGTTGAAAAATTATGCTAAATGATAAAAGTTATGCTTATGTTGAAAAGTGATTACCTATTCTCACACAATGGAGTGTTAAACATCGGCACACAACTGTGAAAAGTTGATCCTCAGACCATAACGAACCAATTTACCCAAGCAGGGGATGTTAGAGAGGTCAAATCGGAGTAATTTCCCTCCTGGATTGATTGGGAATCAAAAAACAACACTTTAATAATTTTTTTATTTCTGCAGCTGAAGCTTGCCATAGTTTATGTGATGATAGAGTTAAGGAGGTCTATAAAACTAATAAGCATATGCTGTTATCAGGTTCAGATAGTATTCTTTTCAAGTATTACTGACAACATTAGTTCCAGTTATGAACATGAGCATCAATATATTTGTACAACCCTTTCAGAAAAGTTGAGGAATAATGCTCCTCAACGTGAAATTGCATTGGACTTTGGGATCTGATTGTGAAAGATAAGATAAAATACCAAAAAGACCAAAGAGAAGAGTTTTTTTATTTATCTTTTTACTCATCTTTACCAGGGTGTCAATGTGGACATTTGATATGGAAAAAAATTAAGAAGTCAGCAGTTGTGCTGTATGTCATTGAGAGTGCAGAAATGTGGAGTGTCTTGGGTCTGTATACTAACATTCAATGCATCTTTGTGGTCTTCTTCAATGACTGATACTATTGGTTAGCACAACTATACTCTTTGATTATGATCCACATGATAGCAGTGTTCTGAAAAATAAAATGAAATTATCCGCAAAACTACCTTATATAAGTAATGGAGCAGTTCTGAATATGATTAAATATTAATCTGTTTATTTAGGTTCAGGTATTACAAAAATAAATCTGTGCATCTGTAGAAATTATCTGAAAAGAAAAAGATGTTGTTGATAAAAAGGTAAGCTTAATTTATTACACATAAAAAAATCAGTCCTTTTTTATGTTGAGATATTACATGTAAAATGTAGACGAATACACAACCGTGTCGATTCTTTTGGAGTACAGTGGAAAGCTATACTGTACACACCAACCTTTTGATAGTGGTCACAGCCAAAACCAAAGCAAGCAAAGGTTTCACCTCTCCCTTCAATTGACCTCAATAAATTTTGTGTATTATCTAGAACACATATGTTCCGAATGAGGAATCTGAGACACAATTCGAAGACGCGTTCCTCACAGAGGGAGGGTGTGTTTCCTTCCCCCAGTGCCTCAGCGATTCAACACTGCTCTGAGAACACAGTGCGCGCCTTATGGCACAGCAGCAGCTCCGCACGTCTGCTTTCCCATACACATGCCGACCTGCTGTTCGCCTGCTCTCTACCTTTTCCCATGACCAGATACACCCTTTGAGAGGAAAAGCTGGAGGAGCAGAGGGCCAAACAAACCCAATCATGACCGCCGGCGCTCCACAGACGAGCCCATCTCCACAGCAACACATCAATCAGGGACACATTTGGAGTTACACCCAGGCCTGACCAGAGCACATTTTGAGCGCATTATGGCGCGATGTTATTGAATTTTCCCATGGCTTTCTCCTCTTCAAACACTCTGCCTGGGCGGTTGCTCTCTAATGACATCAACACAATGCCATCCAGTGAGGGTCTGCTGCTGTGCAGACTGGGCTGGCTCTGCCCACAGCCCAGAAAACAGCTGATGCTAAACTAATAATACGCTGTCTGTCTTATGCGCTCTTGACGTTAATGTGAATCATATCCTGTTACAGCCCACACTGATTGTTTGGTTCTCCGCCTTAATTAAATTAAATACACGTGATAAATGTTCATTTAAAACAAGTCCTCATTACACACAAGCATGTTTCATTCGCTGGAGTAGTGTTTACTGTAGTGGTTATGATTTATCTGTTATGTCACCAGCTCACTGAACATTTATCAACATCTTATAATTTATAGACATAATATGCTTCAGCCCTCTTCCCCACTGGCCACAGATTACAAACAAGATGCAAGACTGTTGGTTATGAAACCACCTGAAAGGACTCCCCATCAATAAATAATGTTTTTGCTAATGCAATAAAGTTCGGTTAATTTCTTTCTTTACATATGGAAACAGCAGCATTCATAAATTCAGTTCCTTCAAGTTCAACAAAGGGTACCAGTTGATAAATACATTTCAGAATGAGCAGCTTGGGGAAGTTTTTGCTCCATGGCTGTTTACGTAACAATTCAGTATATTTCAATTCAGTCCAGTTCAGTGCTCCCATTTGCTCAGGCAAACTCCCTTGGTAGGATTCTTGCACATCCCGTAATGGCGTTCACTGGCTTGAGTCTGTCAAGGCGGTGAAGAATGTCTCTTGACTGAGTCTCCACAAAGTGTCTAATCCTCTCCATTCATGGTGTAGGGCTCACAACAGCTGGCCATCTTACTATGTAAATTCCTTTTCGCTTGACCTCATAAAGTTGGGCAAGCACTGGCAGACGAAATGACTGTAGTAGGAGCCGGTCAGGCACTTCTTGTGGGGATCTTTGCATGGCAGCCGATAACAGCTTCATAGAAAGGGAGACACAGAGGCAGCTGTTAGTGTAACCCACAGACACAGGCAGGCAGAGAGAGAGAGCTTATGTATCTGAGGTTATAAGGTTATCGATGTGGGTTGCGAATGGGCGGTTCAGTGGTTAGCCAATGGCCGCCTGGAAAAAGAAAATCATCTGGCTTTAGCAGAAAGTGTGTCTCCTCTGGGAGGCATTTGTGGGGGGAAACAGTAAATCTCCCGAGTCACGTCAATATCATAATTCAGTACACAGTGGAGCAGAAAAGACATGACAGACACACACAACACACAGACATGAAATGTTATCAACAATGTCCCTCTCTGTGATTGTACTTGTGATTGTACTTGTGTAGTGCGTAGTGATGTAGTCTTTCTGAAGTCTCTTTTATTTGCGGTGTGGTGATGCCGTAAAACACTCTGTGGACTACTCCAGCCGTGCAGACTCACCTGCAGTTGTCGGCTTTGAACCTTTTGCCCTGCAGCATGCAGGTCTGCTCGCTCTCCTTGCACTGGCAGAGGCACGTCTCGGGGTCCAGCGGCTGGCTGGCGGGGCACTGGACCTGGCAGGAGCAGCCGCAGCGCTCAGGGTCCCAGCGCCGGTTGGGTGGGCAGGAGGGCGTCTCGGGGCCCGGCGGGAGCTCGCACGCGCACTCGCAGGCGTCCTCGTCCAGCCGCCACCCAGGGCCGCAGCTGGCGGCGGTCAGCCCGTTCTGGCACACGCAGTCGCAGCTCTCCTCGTCCAGCCGTTTATTTGGCCCGCACAGCTCCAGCAGGGCGGAGTCCCCAGGCTCTATTCCAGATGGACAAAATGAGAGAATGACATTATTCTTATTTTATTTATTTTTTTGGCGTTTTTTCTTTCCCTTTCTCTCTTCTCTTTCTGCACTAAGTTACGCCTCACATGTGTGAGTAGCTTGTGCGGCAGAGAGGAGGCTTGGCTGTCCTCGCCCTGGCTGGAACGAGTTGCTGTGGCGTTTCGTGCTAAGCACAACAGTGTATGTGGGTGTGTGTGTGTATGTGTGTGTCTGTGTGTGTGTGTGTGTGTGTATGTGTGTGTGTGTGTGTGTGTGTGTGTGTGTGTGTGTGTGTGTGTGTGTGTGTGTGTGTGTGTGTGTGTATGTGTGTGTGTGTGTGTGTGTGTGTTTGTGTGTGTGTCTGTGTGTGTGTCTGTGTGTGTGTCTGTGTGTGTCTGTGTCTGTGTCTGTGTCTGTGTCTGTGTCTGTGTCTGTGTCTGTGTGTGTGTGTGTGTGTGTGTGTGTGTGTGTGTGTGTGTGTGTGCAACGGCAGTTCACTCACCCAGCTCTTGTTCTGACAAGGACAGTAGATCCGCTGGAACACACTTGCAGCCCAGCTCGTCCCACACAAAGCCAGCGCTGCAGGCCTCGTCCGGCTGGGGACACCTGGGAGGAAGGACGAGGGGGGAGTTGTGAGAAAGGGTCAAGAGAGATCGCGACCTCACTAAGCCAAAACATGCCACGGAGCGTTCCTCCAGTGGGGGGGGGGGGGTTGGGGGGGCAGCAGGTGGTTCCAGTCCACAGCTGGAGAGCAGTGGAGACATTGCCCCCCCCCTACACCCCACCCCACCCTGGCTCACAGCCCACTCTCAGCGGTCTGAAGCCTGAAGCCTGCCAGTGAGTGAGTGAGCTGGCCCAGGGTGTTTGGGGCTGGGAGGCAGAAGGAGATTCTGGGCCTCTGCTCAATGATTCTTCCCCGAAATAACATTTATCAAACCCCCCTTCACACACACACACACACACACACACACACACACACATAAACACAAACATGAGACGCACCATATCCATTCACCACAGGAACAGACTTTCAGTTTTTCCTCGGCGTTATGTAAGCATCTGGCATTTCCTACCAGGTACAGTATCTTCAGCTTGACCCTGCACACTGCTTTCATTGTGCAATGCATTTACACATTGATCTGTGTACACAGAGGTGGGGGGAGACTCACAGTGTTGGCTGCTCATCAAGAGACCTCCTGATGATTGAGTGTCTCGGCCTCTTTGGCAGACATTCACAGGAGGTGTGGTTCACTACGGGCACCATGACCACGGTCCGCTCCGCCGTCAGGGTCAACTCCATGAGCTGTGACAAGAAAAACACGGGCGGAAGACGAGAATAAATGGAGGGACGATGACAGGAATCGACTTGCTGAACACCAAACATCAAACAAAAACGTCTGGTCAAAAGGTTCATTTACAGTCGTGAGGCAAACAAGTGACATCATATAACCTCATAGATGTAAATATTAGCATAAAATACTAATTCTGTGTGGTATACACCGCAAACATTCTTAGTCAATGCACTACAGTACAGTATTTAAGCCTCTGTGCGTCACAAGGGTATTGTGAAAGATGAATGCTCAGTGTCATACTGTACAGTATGTGTGTGCTGCATTCTTGCTCTCTTACTGTTTTGTTTACCAGTGAGTAACTGGTGTTGGTGCAGTGGTAGGCCTCACTGGGGCAACACCCTCCGCATCGATGGACGGCCACGCACCGGGGAAGGTAAAACCGACTGGTGCTGTCCGGAAATTCCTTAGACACTTCCAGGCACACCTCTCGTGGACGGCATATTGTTCGCTGGATCTCCTCCAAAAGGACTAAGTAAATTAAGGAAGTTGCATAATGTCCTGTTAGAATTTCCCAGTGGTTTGGTCATTTTTGAGTTTCTTATTGAAGCCTAGGCCTATTAAATTCCATGGGCTCTGCAGGGTTTTATATGTTTCACAAAGGAGACCATTGTTGACCATTACCACCTACAACACTGGAGTTAGATTTGCCTACAAGATACATTAAAACCTACACCCAGTTGTTAAAACTTTGCTTAACAATTTAGCTTCTTTGAAAGACCCACCGGCACCAGTTGTCCTTCCCTCACCTCACATGACCCTCTACTACATGCTGCTACTTTTCAAATGCTCCATTACAGTCATTGTTCCTAGAGGTACATTCCTGCAATGGGATTGAGCTGCTGCCAGAGGCTAACTTGCTAACAAAAAAAGGCTAAAAGTCAATGGGTGCTAACATTAGTCACCTGAGGCATTGCGCAATGTGATTTACACCTCGCAAAGAAAGCATACAGCTACCTATATCAGGTAGTGACAGGAGAATTCAAAACCCACATGGGAAACTAAAAATGCAAATTCATTCTGGAACCTGATACACAAATAAAGCTGCGCCTCATGCTCTCTTTCCCTGCATACTTTCCCTCTACCCATGCGCTTCAGTCTATCTGACTGAAGACGGTGTAATTAAGAAGCTGTTGAGTGATTAGCCAAACACTGCCACTGATGAGTTCATGCTTGCCGGCCAGAAGAGGCTGGCAGCCAAGCAGGTAAGAGGGACAGGATTGACAAGAAGCCCTGCTCTAGTTTACAGTAAGAGACTTTAGTGCACCATATTGCAAGGTATTCCGGCATAGTGTTTTGTACAGTAAATTGATTCAGATCTGTGCCTGAATAAGGCAGCCCTGATAAGGCAATCAGCAGCACTTACTGGTTCATGGACCACTGCCTGCCACCACCACACACATTTTTGTGGAAGTCATTTTATGAGCGCTGGGAATTCCATCCCGCTGGCTGGACTGTGCTAAACATTCACATGAAGCTCCCTTCTTAGATGTGCCATGCTGCAGGATGTCTCAGTGCTGCTTTGCTTGCATATCTCAAGCTATTAAAGTCACTGAATTCGATTCAGGACTTGCCAAATGCAAGGTAATGTTGTTTAAACAAATGCCCGATTTTGTGAATCTGATCATTTGTATCTGTCTGGAGGCAACCTTCAGGAAGTGTTGGTTAAACAAGATCATTTTTAAAAGCCTGTAGTTCAAACAAAAGAGAGCATGGTGCTTTTATTGGCCCTGGGTTTTAAAAGAAAAGCTTACAATCCTACTACCCATGCTTCCAAATATTCCATTCAAAGTTACATCTCACTTCACTAGAATATAATAGATCTAAAATAAGATAGATTTAAATCCAAGCTGACTTGATGTTACAGTGTTTTCGGAGATGTACTGTATCTGAGGCTGAGGGACATTTTAAAATCTAACCGTCAAAGGTGCCATCGTCCTTGAACAGCGCCAGTTGTCGGGGCGCCCTCCACATGTCTTCATCTGTGTATTGGGGAGATTCTGTGGGCTCCGATCTCCTCTGCAAGCAGCGCTGCATCAAACTGTATGCTGGATACAGAACCTCTATCAACTCATCCAAGCTGGATACCCCAAGTGTTAAGTCCTCAACTGTAGTACTAGTAACTGTAGGCTGTATGGTAAGGGAAGAAACGGTCATTGTTAGATTAACAATAATGATTATACGTGGAGAAAAAACATCAACGACATCATATACATCGATACAACCCCACACAAACATGCATATGGAATCAACATACTGTATGCAGTTATTTCCAATAGGCCTATAATTCTATGCACTATACATACTCACATTAGTACCAGCAGTATGCATATCCATTTGCACATCAAAGTACATGTCACTAAATCACTCAAACATATGTTCAGAAACATAGTCAAACTTCAGGTAGCGCTTTAAGTAAGGGAACAAATATTAACCATTAAACATACAGTACGTGTATCAGTGCTCAACGAGGTCTGTATTAGGCATCCTTGCACATTTATTAGGTTTTTATTGAGACATTTCTTATTCATACTCAATAGGTAATTTACTCTTGGTAAACTCTTAAATGAACAGCTCAATCTTGATCAGCACTCTAGACTCCTAATTTGCTGTCTGAATAAGTGACTTATAATGACAGAATAGTAACGACACAATGTATTAGACGGCTATAACGTTTCTATTTTGATCCATACTATGTCAGTAACCTCAGAATAAAACAACTAATTGCTTGTTACAAGATACTATCCATCCATCCGTCCTACTATCCATGCCTCCAAACTATCCATCACCTATTTTGTAAGAATAAGAAATTGCTAAATGAAGACCTAATAAATGTGCAATGACATTTAATACAGACCTTATTGAGCACTATAGATGCATATGAATTAATGGCTAACATATGTTCCCTGAATTAAAGAGTTCACAAACTTTATGTTATGTTATGATTGACTACGCTGATATGACATCCGATAGGCTTTCCCATAGTACAGTAAAGGTACTCTAAGTTTGTCAAAGAACATTTTGACAGTTTGGCAAAGCCCCCATCTTGGGAGGCTGCTGTTCTGTCAAAAGGACTGGACATTACTATATACAGTACAGTGTTCCTGAAAACCTCTGTTCTCATTTTCTGGTCCTATGGTCACGAGGTAACTTTATAGCCAAGGTGGACATTCTGGCAGCATATCAATGGAAGTGCAGTTGAGACAAAGTGCTCTGTCTGGACCATAAGAAAAAACAATGCACAGGGAGCTCATGTTTTTCCACTGGGTTCAGCCAAGTTCTTCTCAGAGATAAGAAGCCAGGTTGTCCCCCTTTGTTATGATGGCCTGAACGGCCTGGTGTATGCTATTATACAGACTCTGGACCCCAGCCAGTGTTGATACTGTAGGCAATGTCTTTCATAGCGGTCTGATTCACACTGGTCCGGCTGTTTTATGTAACGAGCGGATTGGTTGATCTAACATTTCGCTAAGTCCTTCTTGGATCGCGTAACATGATGTCATGCCTTTGGACCGGAATGAAATGGCTTATCTGCCACCTGCCACCTGCTGTGACCGCAGCGTGTCTGTGTGCGGGACTCATCCAATGGAAACATGGCCTTTGCCAAAGGGTTTTTGGGTTGTTCCCCAGAAGCACCAATCCAGACATCCAGAGGTACACTTGAGGATTACAGGAAGATAGTCAACTGACTGCTGATTGGTCCGTGCAGCCAGCCTCTTTACAACTAT
This sequence comes from Sardina pilchardus, assembly GCF_963854185.1. Taxonomy (NCBI): domain Eukaryota; kingdom Metazoa; phylum Chordata; class Actinopteri; order Clupeiformes; family Clupeidae; genus Sardina; species Sardina pilchardus. The sequence continues at coordinate 19,027,498 of NC_084998.1, forward strand.
AATTCATGCCCCGTGGGTTAAAGGCATCATATCACAAAGATGTGAAATGTGAAAATATGGATCATATTGACAGAATAGATGGAATCCATGAGATCATATTTTTTGTTTACACATCTGCGATGACACTGAGGTCATACATGTTATTGTTGACCCAAAGTAGTAACTGCCATCGGTAGCATTCCTGACTCTGTATACTCACTACTCTGACATTGTTTATAGGAATAATGTAAACAATCACAGTGTATCTACTTGCGCACACAATCTTCAAACTAGGTGTACAAGCATGTGAATCCTGACTTAACTGAGCAAGAACATTTCTTGGAGTGCCAGTCCAACCTGTCTGAGAGTTTCGCAAATGTTATTGCATATTTTAGTAAAGTGTTATGAGTTTGGGAAGAGATCTCATTCACATTTGTACTCACCTAACAGTTGCAACGTATCTAGTTAAATTGATAGTGACAATTAACACCAACAGACATAATTCAACTGTTTTGAAAAGCTTGTCCTGTTCTCACGTCATGTTCTTACCTCTGTTTCTTCCCTGCCTGGATAGTAATCCACATATTCATATCCACAGACACAGGTAATGCTGAGAATCCTTAGGAACAGAACGAGCATCCACATAGTGTGTCCGTGATGGGAGGGAGAAAAGGAAGGGAAAGATAAGGATCTGCCGATGCCCCCGGAGATCGCACTGGAACTATCTCATCCCGGTACTCCAGTCTTCCCGCTCCCAAGTGCGGCACATTCCTCTCCAGGCTGAAGTCAGTCCACTGTGTGGTGCCTCCCAGCCTTGCATTCTTCCTGTGAAGCGTTCACTCTCTCTGCCTATCTCTCTCTCTCTCTCTCTCTCTCTCTCTCGCTCTCTCACTCTCTCACGCTCACTCTCTCTCTCTCTTTCCCTCACTGTTTCTCTCTGATCTCAGTCACTGCGTGCAATGAACCACATCTACTTCCTCCAAAAAAGTATCTTGCTCCTCAATGACTACCAAGGTAAAGAGTGCGGTGAGGGAAATTTCCAGCATGAACTGATTTTTTCAGGCAGTTGTCGTGAGTCATGAGAAACCCCGGGTGCGTTCTCAAGTGCCCTGGAGGCAGAGAGTAAACAGGACAGACAGACAGACAGACAGACAGACAGACAGACAGACCACCGTGTTGCATGCGTCCAGTCTGAGCGGGGGCTGCGTGCGAATCCCGGTCACTCTGGGGCTGGCGGAGAGGAGAGCAGGAGAGTTGCGAACAGAGCTGATTCGCTTCAGACTGGACTGATCCTTCCCTTTCGCTCCTTTTCTCTCTGTTGCTCTCTTTCTCTTTTTCTCTCGCTCACTGCCAGCTTTTGGGAGGAGCGGCCACTGGCTTCTTGGAACGTTTGGTGTGATGTGTGTGTGTGTGTGTGTGCGTGCGAATGTGTATACATGTATGAGTGTGTTTCTTTGTGTTTGTGTGTGTGTGTGTGTGTGTACATTATAGAGTAGGAGGGTGGGTGTATGTTTATCTGTGTGTGTATTTGTGTGTCTCTGTGTGTGTGTGTGTGTGTGTGTGTGTGTGTGTGTGTGTGTGTGTGTGTGTCTGTGTGTCTGTGTGTCTGTGTGTCTGTGTGTCTGTGTGTCTGTGTGTGTGTGTGGGAACGTGTCTTCACATCTGTGTCTGGCTTAAAGTAATTAGGAGAGGTGATGGGTAGGGTGGCTGGTTTGGCTGAAGAACATGTAAATCACTCTCTCTCTCTCTCTCTCTCTCTCTCTCTCTCTCTCTCTCACTCTCTCTTCTCTCTCTAACTGACAGACACCCCCCTCCCACACTCACCCACCCACCCATTTCCTCTTGAACATGTTGGGGCTGTTCATGGCCTCTCTGCTGATCCACCGCTTCTCTTCTCTTCTCTCTCCCCACTCATCAGCGTGGCCCTCTCCAGTCTCCACTCCGGGTGGTCTGCTGTGGAGGTGACGTGGAGGACCTGCTGCTGCTGCTGCTGCTGCCGATGCCGGTGCTGGGATTGAGCGCAATAAAAAAGCGGCGCATACCTGAGCGAATGACCTCCCCGAGGGCTGGTGTGCTGCCGTGGCCCCCTCCACGTCCTCAACCTCCCCTTGACCCTTTCGCTGCCGGCGCGGCCCAATTTGGCATTCATCTGAAGTGTCAAACTCGAAATCACGTGCTCCTGATGGTCTTATCTTCGGCGGTCTTGTTCTCTGTGTGTTGCCTGGGGCAGTGATTGTGGGGGAGGTGTGTGTGTGTGTGTGTGTGTGTGTGTGTGTGGGTGGGTGAGTGGGGGTCTGTGGTGGTAATGAATGAGTTGAGGGTGTCGTGTTTGAAGCGGGCTCTAGTGGTTCAGCTCCAGGTGGGGCAGTAAAAATGTAGTCAGGTGTCTCAGGAGAGGGGAAGGGAAATCATGGAGGTATGATGAATGTGAAAGGAAACATATTTTACATTAAAAAGGATAGAAAAAGATTTATCATCTTGAATGAAAGTGGTGTGTGTGTGGGAGGGGTGTGTGTGTGTGTTAGGGTGTGTGTGTGTGTGTGTGTGTGTGTGTGTGTGTGTGTGTGTGTGTGTGTGTGTGTGTGTGTGTGTGTGTGTGTGTGTGTGTGTGTCTGTGTGGGAGAGAGAGAGATCACAGGCCACAACCTCACATGCACTCATGCAACTCAAACTTGTCAGCACAGTCTTCAATCAGCCTCCTCCCTTTTCTCTGGATTAGTCCCAGATTTAGTGGCCCTGAAGCCATAATGTAATGACAGTTCATTTCTGCCAAACTCTCATTGTTCACAACATCTCCCAAATGTCTCTCAACGATGGTGAAAGTGACAGCATTAACTTGATTATGCATTTGTTTATGCCCATACCCATTACCTTAATTAAGATGCCAATTTCACAGCACGGAAAGTCAAATTAAAGACATCTCAAAGGAACACATTTTCATTCCTGTTCACATTTAAAGTTATAATCCCAAGTTTATGTAGAAATGTACTGTATCAGAAGTCTCAGGATGACTGGAGAATTAACTCCAACTCTTGGAGCTCAGAGGAATGTGGAATTCCACCATCAATTTACAAAAAAACAGATCGCCTTTCAGCCATGCATGCAGCCATGTTTCCTTTTTCATCCTTTATACAGACTGATTCAAGATAAGGTGGTGAGTTACAACACGTCGTTTTTCTGTTTCATTTGCCCCGAACTAGAGTTTCCTGCAGAAATACCACTGTGCACAGTAGCGTGTCTCGTCAGTGAATCACTGAAATAACAGAGAAATCTGTCCAGATGCAGTAAATCTGCTAAAATGGAGACGTGCCCATGCATGCCTTTAAGTTATGAGGAACTAGATCCTGTGTCGAAGAAAATTGTTTGTTGGGGGGTTGACGGGGGTGGACGGGGTGGAGATGGAGCCCTGATGAAAAGGTGAAGGTTGCCACTATACACCACATAGGCCCGCAGCCTTGTCCGTGTGGTGACACTGATCCTCAAGAGTTACGCAGAATTCCATTTTGGGTGAATTTCAGTATATTCGGGTTCCAACCACACAGCCCATATTAAGCTCAGATGTTTCGCCATCTTTTCAATCATAATCATATATTGAAGTTTGCAACACACATTCACCGTCAGCAAGTCAGGAATCAGACACGCAGACATTCGTTTGGCCAGGAGGAAATGACACACTAAACCATCCTGACAGCCAGGGATTTTTCCCCTCTTTGACTTGAAAGGCAGGCAACTACAAGACAGTAACGCTATTTTTTCCACTCGCGTATAGACCATGCCCTCCAGGTCCAGCTTTGACTGCATGGCATTAGTCTAATATTAACCCACATACCTGTTAGTTTAGCTGTCATAAAGACTAACATAAACATGTCTGTTATAATGACAGCAATCAGACAACTATCACTGGCACAATATGAAAGTTGCATTTTTCCTTGAGGTGACTTTATGATTGCACTATATACAGTTTAGTTCCCATCAGCCATGGTGTCAGTACTGTTGTGGTGTGATGTGGTGCGCACAATACTTGATCATCTCTGAGCCACAACATGCAACTTACTGCGGTGTGATTTTTGCCCTGTTTTCAACAAAATCACACAGTAATAATGGATAGTGTGATGAGTTGAGATGTCTCTCTCTCTTATTCTCCCTTTCCTATCTCTCTCAAATTTCAATTCAAGTGAGCTTTATTAGCATGAACATCAGCTACAGTATTAATCAATTACCAATGTTTCATTACATACAAGACAATTATGTTGAGAAGTGAAATCACACATAAAACAACTCTCTCTCCTTCTCTCTCTTTATGTATGTGTGTTAGTGTGTGTGTGTGTGTGTGTGTGTGTGTGTGTGTGTGTGTGTGTGTGTGTGTGTGTGTGTGTGTGTGTGTGTGTGTATTCAGTCATTTGGAGTCCAATAGTGCCACCTGGTGTGAGCTTCTTATGCCACTGAGAGTGCTGAATGTCAATAACCTACTGTAAGGTTCTTTGTCAATTAAGTCTAAGGTGTTGTTATTTGTTCACTTTTCTTGTACTTCTGAGTGCAGCAAAGATGAGCTTATTCCTTTAGATGGCAGATGTAAGCTTTCCATCAGCCACCACAGGCATCAGCATAACAATGTCATTAGAAAGAATAGCATCACTGTACCAAACTCTGCTGTATTATAGGACTTCTGTGTCTTCTGAATGACCAACTTGTTTTATACTGTATATGTTAGTCTGTGCATATTTGTTAAACTTGTAGTTCATGTTGATACTTCATGTTTTCTTGTTCTTCTAAATGGGCCAAACTGACAAGTGACATATGTGTCTTGTGGTCTACAAGGTGCGCCTGTCCATTTCTGGGTAAAAAGCGTTTGAAAGATTGCACAACAGATGGTTTCAAAAGAGAAGTAGCTGTTGATGCAATGTCTGACTTTTTTTTTTGATGGCATCTCCTAGAAATGTTACTTCCTGCTAATAAAAATAAAATGCCTTTTCTGCTGTTCCTGTCAGAATTTGAAATAAATCTGTGACATAAATTGCAAGAGTTGTTGTTTTCGTCCAGTTGCGCAACTTATTTGTCTTGGTTATTGCATGAATGTGAAATTATCCACAAGAATGAAAATGAAAAATAATGGTTACAAGCACTCGGCTCTCGACTTTTAGTTACATTTTTGACAGATCAAGTTGGATACAGCAGCTTGGATCCGGAAACGAACTAACTGGATCGTCTGCCACCTTATTCACACAAAATATCCCTATGATGTGCAAACAGGTTTCGAGAGAAAGCTTTCAAATTGTTTTATACATTTATGTGATTATTCAGACTCATCTTGATGCTGCCAAAAACAAAGAATTGTCAATATAACGTTGACATACAACATTGTTGTTGCAGGTATAGGACCATTTTCGTTGGTTTATTGGGTAATTTGGAGACCCTTTTAATAGAAAATGCGTACTGAGTGCATTGAAAATGTACAAAAAAGAATGCCAAATGGTTATACATGTATAAGTCCTTAATCAGTATATAACATTGATAGACCCTTTAATGGTTTATTAACATAACTCCAAAGCAAAAAATGTATGTCAAAAATATACATTTTTTAATTATGTAAATATTTTTTATAGATATTACATGTTACATATTCTATTTATTTTATTAAGAAATAAGTTGCTCTAAATTCAAATATACTGTTGGCAAGAACCTACACAGTGTGACTTCAGCTGAGCATGACCTTGCATTGTGATAAAGAAGAAAGAAGAACACGCTTTGAACTTGTATGTATATTCACTTGGTGTTGGTCATGATAAAGTCCTATGCAGCAATTTTGTTGCAAGTTCAAGAAATGCACTTTTCATCCATCTCACAGGGCCATAGGGACAATTCAAATATACAAGTTTCGGTCCTTTATTTGTTTAATACAAAACTCTTTGTTTTGAGTCTCATTTTTTCTCACTTTGCAACAAACTCCCAGAGTTGTGTTATTTCACTATTGTCTTGGTCTAGCTACAGTAGCCTACTATATGCAGTAAGGGTGATTCGCACGTATAACTGCCCTTAATCATTAGCCCTTCAGTATTACTGTAGCTCCTGTTAGCATTCAATTGGCATATTGATACTGAATGGACTCCATATAAGAGGTGGCTCTTAGAAGTCTTCAGCAAAGAGATTTTTTAAAAAAAGCTTTCATTGCTCAAAATCTCAAATATCTTTGAGGGTACAAGCAGTTTTGTGTGTGGATACAAATACTTTATGCATAAAAGTATCAATGGGTCATTGTTTTGTCACAAAAGTGGGATTTCTCCCAGCTGTCTTGGCTCTTGGAACCAAACCCACCTCTTCTTGCATATTCTTCCCATGCCCTCTGACCCTCTCCCTCCAATACGTCACGCCTAACAAGTGGCCATGTACTGTAGTGAATGATCCTACCACATTTAACTCTATTACTTACAGAAACATACCAATGGTCCCTTAGGTGTTATTCCAATGTGCCTTGTCAAATCAATTATGAAATTGTTCCACCATTTTGTATGTCATATGTGTCATGTCATTCTATGTCATAGTTGAACTGTAAATAGGTTTAGTGTCATGCAATGAGTTGCATATTTCATCAGTATTCGCCTCTTTTCCTGTTCACCATCAACTATTTCTTTACACAGTTATGAAATATAATGACAAATAATGTATGCTACTGCACTGTGCTGTATACACAGGGCACTGACTGGGAAATATTATTGTGCCATTTTCTTATCAATGCATTGATATAAATTACTTAAATTAACTGATAAGAATTTCTGCAAATGGGTGGTTGACATGACATGGCCTTTTTTTGGTCCAGAGTGTCAAACTGAAGTAAAGAAATGTCTAATCTGCAAATAAATGTGGTTATATTGTTCAGAAAAACCTGCTTTATATGAACATATGGACCATTCATGCCAGTCATATTTAAAATGTTCAGCCAAACCAGGAATAGCTCATAAGGCGTGACTGTCCCGAGCCCATTTCATAAAGTTTGATTTTGAATAAAAAAAAATCGAATTAATATATTTTCCCATTACTTAAATACAATGAATACTAAAGATGTCTACTTGTAAGTCTGTAGTGTTTAAAGTCCAGGCATAATATTTTTGCCATAAACAAAATCATATGGTGTGACCCTAAATTATGTTTTTTAAATGTGCAATAGTGTGGAGACCTTTAGGGATAGGGGTTCCTTCCTCATTCAGGAAGTATAATAACTTCTCAGAAGGACATTGAAAGTTTACGTGTTGAGTTATCTCTCATATTTCTTTCAATAAATCAAGTATTTCCAGCACTCCTATCTCAGTTCCACTTTTTGCTGTCTTTTGGTGTGACCCATTTTTCAGGAAAATTTCAAAAGTAAAAGTAAGTAAGTTTTTTGGTCAAAATTACCTTTACATCTATGTTACCATGTTAAAGTGAGCATATGATTTTGGTAACATGTAGCCTCAAGACTCATTGTTCTGCTAAGTGCATGAAACCTCATATGGAGTGACCCCATATCATATGGTGTGATGGGGTTTTGCTGTCACACCATATGATTTATTTGTCACACTACATGATATAATCTGTATTTTCCTACATAAATAATGTTTTTTTCAAACATATGTTTAATTAATAGTTTAGTGTTATACATATTTTAACATATTTAACATTTTGTTAACATTTATTATTTAATATGTGGCACCTATTCCCCAAGTCTATACAATATCTGGTGGAATTCTGTTTTACAAAGTTCTGAGTTTTTAACAGTGATCCTTTATGTGATATATTTGTCTTAAACTGTGATTTATTGTTTGTGAAATGCATATATTCACATTTTTGCATTAACAGATTGTTATTTGGTGTAATTTATCATATGGTGTGACACCATATCATTTGGTGTGACATCAAGAAACATCAAGAAATTATGAAAATAAAAAGGCTTTCGGAGTCTAAATCATGCAAATCTGAATGTAACAGATAGGAAATAGGGTCAGCAAACATTGTATGCATTTCATTTCTTTTGTATCAAGATATGTCCAAATGAATATGAAGTTTATTGAAAGATTAGGGACAAATGCCTTACTTTGTGTATTGATGAATAAATATACTGTAAAATATAATACATTTCCACAAGGAAATGCTAGATCTTGATGAAGTAAAGATAGAAGATTATGATACACTGACTCACATACAAAATATATACCCCATCATAGTTTTACACACAATAACTTTCATGTCACACCATATGATAATTTTAGTCACTAACACAAGACATTAGTGAATAAATATGAATTCCAATACAAATTCTAAAAGATCATACATATTTTGGGAATGGGAGAGTCAGTACAACATAACTAAGTGATTTCCATGCATAATATCTGATTTTTTTTTCAAAAACTTTTTTTCGGCCTAAAACGTCAACCACCCAAATGTACTCAAGCAGGTCTTTGAAAGGATCGCATTTCAGCAAATATACAATATCTTCTCTGGAAAAAATAGTTGCTGACTGACTTTCAAATGACTTGACGGTCATATTCAAATTTGCAGTGGTCTCTTAATTTTGAATATGACCGTCAATTCATTCAAATGTCACTCAGCAACCTTAGGATGACATCAGAAAAATGTGCAGTGGTCTCTTAATTCTTGCCAGAGCTGTATCAATTTTTATTAAACATTAATTGGTTTGTTTCTTCATTTGTTTTGCAGAAGTGTATTGTCTCTGAATGTCAAAAAACGCACTTAATTAAGGAACTTGTACTTTATAGACAGGCATTTCCCTAGTAAAGCCATTTCCCACTCCTACTTCAGTGTACAAAAATTAACCTTAGATGCAAATTGCTTTGAGGAGGACTTTTTGTCACAGAGCTTTTGTCATGCAGTAATCCAAAATGTGAATTTTTGCTATGGGATTGTTTACTTTTCTATTGTAAAGGTATTTTGTATTATGACCTAGGCCTACTGTAGGCTATTGATGCTTAACCTGCGCTGGCATTTAAAAGCTGAACAATTCAATAAACACAAATGCATTTTCTGATCTCACAATAAAAAAGAGTGTTTAATATGATGTTTAACTTCAAGAGGTAAAAATATGCATGAAATTAAGTTTACAAAAACATAAACAATACGATTATATAGGCTACAGAAAATGTGCGGATACATAATGGTGCAATGGCTGTCTATATTACAGCGAACAAATGTGAATTATTTCTGTATTCTGGAGTAGTAGCACATTGGAATGGGAAATGTATATAGCTAGAAAGGCCACATTGGACATTTGTGTGTAGCCAATATAGGCTACAGTATATATAAGTTAGCACCAGTAAAATCAAACACAAAACAGGCTACATTCAGTACAAACTAAGGTCAACTTTTTAATGAATGGCTCGTTTCCACTGATCAGTACGGTACGGTACAGTTAGCTAACCGTAACTGAGACCTAATGTTTCTAGTCTGTTTTGTTACTATCAGCTAATATTAGCTAGCCAAAATGGCAGAAGTGAACACATACTGTATGTGTAATACTTATGAAAGCTGTTGTCTCATTATATTAACAAAATATAACATGGAAGCATTCATTGACATAAACAAGTTTATGTGTTACTAAATTGTTTAAAGAACTTGTTTTAATACTCGGTTGGCTAGCCGAAGCAAATCGCTAGCAGCAAGGCAACATCACTGAAACCACTGAACTGTACCAGGTCAGGGTGTACCGTACCAAACTGTATCATATCATACCAAAGTGAACCATACCACCCGGTGGAAACGAGACATGAGACCAAATTCGACTGAAAAAAAAACAAAAAACAAACAAAAAAATGTGTGTGTGTGTGTGTGTGTGTGTGTGTGTGTGTGTGTGTGTGTGTGTGTGTTACGGCTTCATTTCTCATAATTGTGACTTTCTATCTCATCATTTCAACTTACAGTAATCTGGCAGTTGTTTTTCTCAAAGTGACGGAAACGGGCTTCCATAATTTTGTAACCCGAAAGAGAAATTCTGGACTAACTGACAGCTAGACATTTCATTCATGTGCAACTGATGTACACAATAAAATCAAGTATATCCAGCGATTCATTCTTTTCAGTAGGCTATATGTGTGTGTGTGTGTGTGTGCATGTGTGTGCATGTGTGTGTGTATGTTTGCATTGGTATGCATATATGTGTGTGTGTGTGTGTGTGTGTGTGTGTGTGTGTGTGTGTGTGTGTGTGCAGTCCCCTTTACAGTATATGGATTAAATCTTTTTTTCCCGTTAGCATATTTGGTAGTTATTTTTCATCAGTGGTTCTCCCTCCACATCATGGTCGGCGTCCGGCTCAAGGACCCCCTCACAAGCCACAGTGGACTCACACTCACATTGCTCCTCGCCCTCCGCCTCCTCAAGGGCCTGCTCTAAGTTCCTGTACTGCTCAGGAGGAGCCATTCAGACAATATTAGAGAAGTTAGGAAGCCAGGGCAATCTTAAGACTCTACACTTACAACAAATTTGTTGAAAATAACACAACTTGTGTTGTTTTTAACACATCTCCTTGTCCAGAAGGGAACAACACAAATCTTACAACATTTTTTTTTGTTTTGTTTTTAACACATCTCTATGTGTTAGGGACAACACAGTTTGTGTTGTTTCTGACACATTCTTTTAATTCGTTTTTAGTGTACTGTAATAGTGCACTATCCATGTAGTTTACTCATTGGATCGACTCAATTTGTTAACCAAGTCGTGTTATAGTCAGAATCAATTTCCTTTGTTAATCATGTTGTAGTACAGTATATAGGATATCCATATAGGGATTAAGGCTACACCACAACATATTATACAAATTACCCATGAATATTTGCATAGATACTTACTTGATGAGGTTGGTCTGAGAATAACCGTTCAATACGTTCTCCAATTGTACTGAACGTTGGACGCTGTGTTGGTTCCAGATTCCAGCACATTTTCATAATGGTATACCTGAAGGCAAGTGAGTGATTTTGAACATATTCTACCACAGCACTGTGCAAAAACACAGCTGCATTTTTTTCTTCTGCATTTAGATTTTTCAAAAAGATTCTTTTGTTTGCACTTGTAAACATGTTGATGACTGTTAAGTAAAAACTATTTGTGTGATTCAAACTTTTGCACAGCACAGCATATTTGAAAAACATTCTGTATCTTTCTTCTATGTGGTTTGTGGAATAGAGAGACTAATACAAAATATATAAATATTAGTCCGGAAACGTGAGTGTAGGTGTTGTTTATTAAACGGAAAATCCCCACAGAATCTCCCGTTATAAGGTGTAATAGCACTTACATCTCTGGTGGGGCAAAGTCTGGCTGAGACATCTGATATCCATCTTGAATCAGTTTATAGAATCTGGAATTCACCATTATATCAGGGTACGGGCTTTTACCTAATCAAAAATTCAAAAAAGAAGATCTTTTTTTTGCGCTTGTTCAACCAGTTTCAAGTTTCAGTTAATACAGCTGAATGTTCTAGAAGAAAGACATTTATTGAGAGGATTTAGCAGAAAGTAGCTGCGGGGCCCACCTAGAGAGAAGATCTCCCACAGCAGAATCCCGTAGGACCACACGTCGCTCTGCACTGTGTAGACGCAGTCAAAGATGCTCTCGGGTGACATCCACTTCACCGGCAAGCGGGCCTGCATGCAGCAAACGCACAACAGAGACACGACAGCTGATCATCTGTATGCACATCATCCTTCTTCATCTCATCACAACAACCGGCTGTGTGTGCGCACCAGGCATTCATCCACAGCCAATTGGTGACTACACAGAAACAGTAAAGGATCAAAGGCAGAGAGACTGGAGATAATTAACTACAATAAGAGAATTTCCATGTGGTTACAGTAACAAATGCAATGGTTTGAAATGGTGAATGTGATATGTGATTAAATCCGATGCACACTACAGAGTGCATTCACCTATGCAACCATGTTCATTTCTGATTACGTAAATAAATACAAATAATAATAATTGATTCATTAATTCATGATGAAAATGGGTAATATTGTGTATTGGAGATGAAGCCAACTAAACTCACATTTCCTTTGACCACATAGTTGGAGTCGTTCATTATGTCTCTGGCTAGCCCAAAGTCACAGATCTTGGCCACACAGGAGTCGGTGAGGAGAACATTCCGAGCAGCCACATCTCTGTGAATGCACTACAAAACAAATCACACACTCGCTCAGAGAGCCACTGACAGCAGAGGTCATGAAGAGTTGTTGCTGAAAAGCGCTGCCCAGTCTACTGCATCTACAACACTTGGTGATATATGAATGTGTTCAATTACATTACGAGACGCAAGGAAGTCCATGCCCTGAGCCACATCATAGGAGAATCGTAGCATGTCCTCTATGCCAAAGAGTCCGGAGTCTGTTTCTGGGTGGCAACCTGAAAGCATTCCAGGGAGAACAGATATGTTGGCTTTGGCACAGCACTGCAATTCTCTGCACATAAAATGGATTTACACCTCAGGGTCAAACTGAAAGGCAAACTATAAATGACTTCTGGTTTTGAGGATTTTTGAAGAACAAACTAGGTTTCGGTAAAGCTCTGCCAAGGTATCCAGGTCTCCAATGAAAGCTCTGTGCATTTGTATTTGTGTGTGTGTGTGTGTGTATGTGTGTGTGTGTGTGTGTGTGTGTGTGTGTGTGTGTGTGCGCGCGCATGTGTGTGTGTGTGTGTGTGTGTGTGTGTGTGTGTGTGTGTGTGTGTGTGTGTGTGTGTGTGTGTGTGCGTGTGTGTCTGTGTGTGTGTGTGTGTGTGTGTGTGTGTGTGTGTGTGTGCACATTTGAACTGAGCCGCCTCTGTCTCGCCACACTGTGCCTCTTTCTTTCTGTGGAGCACAGCACAGCTCTTCAGCTCTCCTCTGCTTGCCTACCCAGTGACTGGTGCCTTGGCTTCAGCATGTCCTGGTAGTCAGAGCCAGAGCAGGAGATGCCGCTGTCGCTGTTTGCACGCAGCAGCAGACACGGCGTAGGTGTGAGGGGGTGGAGGGAGGAGGGGGAGGGGGGAGACAGAAGTGTAGAAGAATTAGAATTTTAAAAAAAGTTCTTGTTTCCATGGCTTCAAAATGTTATGGCCAGCATGTTATGGTGTTAAACTGTCAGAGTGTCACTGAGACTGTGGACTTCTGTGAGGTAAGTTAATTAGCTCACTTCACATTTCTGTGCTGGCTGAAGACCAGCCAACCCAGCATGAGGTCATCTGTTGAAGAAAGGCGTGTCTCGGATGTGGCAGTACAGTATCAGGCTATTGTTTCAGTGTTGGGCTTACTGAGTCAAAATGAAAGGTGCATCTGCCCAGTGCCCACACAAGTTCCTATTTTTGTCATGTTGTGTTTTTTTTTTTTTCTTTTTAATTTTTTAATTTATAGACCAAAACCAACCTCCGGACCCGGTTGTCGTCAGTGATGTTCTTGTAGAGAGTGGCCTCACTGGAGATGCTGGCTACACTCCACACAGAGGTCACAAACATCTCCGCCCTGCTGCGCAAGAAGTTCAGCAGGTCCCCATGGCCACAGTACTCTGTGATCATCAGCATCGGCCCTGACATGGGAATACAATGAAATGATCTGAATTGTGGAGCTATTAAGTGATAATATCATGCCTACGTATCAATACATTTCAACAACAGAGAGACACACAAAAGACATTTAATATACTAATGGGAATTAGTAATGTGAGACTATACAAATGTCTTGGCTACGCATACTCGTGTGTGAGTATTAAGACCTACCTCCCTGTGTACAAGCACCCAGCAGGTTGACTATGTTGCTGTGGGATCCTAAGTGACTCAGAATCTTCAGCTCTGACATCAGAGCCTCTCTCTCCTCTGAATGGGCTCTGGCTACAGAGAGGATCACAAACAGATTTTTTTTTTCTTATGTTATTAGTGAAGTCAGCACAACTTTTTGGTGTTTTATCATCATCAACAACAACAACAACATCATCAACAACAGCAACAGATTAAATTTACGTTTGAGCATCTTCACCGCCACACGGATGATGTTTCCGTCTGTCCCTAGGCCATCAGCAGTTGCCTCCACCACTTTCCCAAAAGCCCCGGTACCCAACACTTGACCTGGAACATGTAAGCAATTCCCATTTTTAAAAAATGCCAGGAACAGCTCTATAAAAACATTTAAAATCATTTTGACTCTAATTTGAAGAGTAACCAACCAAGCCTTAGCCTTTCACGTGGAAATTCCCACTTCTCATTGTATGGAAGCTGAGTTGGGTCCATAAATGTGTAGTTGTTCCCATCATTGACCTCAATTATTTTCCATCTGATTTCAAATTTAGGTTTCTATAAAAGACAACAATATTGATGTTTTCAGTTAGATCTAGTTTCTATGAAGCAACGACTATGACAGAAGATGTATGTCTGATATGAAGACATACCTGTTGGTACTTGTAGAAAACTACTGCAAGTAGGATTATCAGTAGTCCTACTAAACTTGATGCACCAACAAGGGTTGGTGTGAAATGATTGGATACTAGAAAATCTGGATTGGTGACAACTAAAAAAAATGTCCACAGTGCCATGATGTTAAAATTAAATTGAGGAGAACAATCAATTACATGACAAATAATTAATGATTCGTTTTGCATGTTTACGTTATATTTGGCTGACACTTTTTTCCCTACATATCGACTTAGATATAAACACATGTACTGTATAACAGCAGATTGTCTTACAGTGGCTAAAAGCCATTGCGGCCCGGTCCTCCCCAGCCAGGTTTACTGCTATACACTCAATAGTCATTCTGATGCTTGAGTGGTTCACATGGAGAACACTCTCCACCAGGTCCCGCCCAGATTCACTTCCCTTCACCACAGAGGCCTGGGAAAAATAGCTGTCTCCCACTAGACTGGAGTTTGTGTCACATCTGTAAAGTCAACACGGTTGTTGTTTTGTTAGTGGATGTTGGATCACATTATAAGACTACAGTGCAAGACATCGCACTTTGCCATGTGATGTGTTTACATGGCGAGTTTTGTACTCACATGGTTTGGGCCCCCGGGCACCTAGACCAGTATAAGAGGGGAAGAGGGTAACCAGTGGCAACACAGGTCAGAGAACCATTATGCCATCTAACCACAGCACTTGGTTTGTCTATTTGAAAGAAAGGAAAGAAAGGAAGAAAGTGTTTTACAAAGACATTTAGAAATCATTTTTATTTAACCATAGCATTCTATCTGTTAGCACTCACACCAGACAGAGACGTTGAAACTGAGTGAGGCGTTGACTCGGTCGCTCCTGGTGTGGAGAGTGTACAGGCCTCCGTCCTCTGCCGTCACACTTCTCAGAAGCAGCACACTTTTGTATCTACCGCATGTACACACATGAGACAGAGGGCACCAAAGCCAGCAGTTGAGCACTCGCTTTGAAACAAAAGAACACACTTGCTTACAGTAAATAAGGTGTCGAGTAACTACACATTACAAAGCTGTTACCCATTCTCGATTTTGAGCAAGGTCTGTTCTGTTGCATTGCCTGGCGCAGGTGTATCCCACCAGAGGTCTTCAATCATGGGGTATGCTGTGATTTGGACACGCAGGTCAATACTCCCCTCCTCTATTAGGCTAATATCCAAACCACCATTGTCGGGCTTTGAGGAGAGTAAAGGGATGAGTTTGATGAATGGCTCCGCTGTTGGCACAACAAATGACAAAATGGGCATCAGGCTGACGTCAGATTGGCACCATATTGATACGGTATCAGTAACATTAGTCTCCTATTGACATCAGATTGGAATAATATTGATATAACATTGACATGAAGCGTTGACATGATTGATTTGTACTAATGGAATGAAAACACTTGCCTACAACTTGAAGGTGTGTGGTGGAGGAGTTTGCTCCTGCCTCATTGGCGCCAGTGCAGGTGATGTTGCCTGAGTCAGACAGACTCACAGAGGGGATAGTCATGATGCTGATTTTCCTTACTTCTTTACCTGACAGGACGGACTGTTCGACTCGCATTTTCTTGGAAAAATAATGAATTTGTTAAAGTCAAGGTCAAAGAGTAGGCTACCGCAAGCACATCGAAAAAAACAATAAAAACTGGGTGCTGGACATAAGCATAAGTTAGAGGAGAGAAGTCCGCACACCAGGAAATGCTTCTCAGTTTTTTTAATGGTAAATCACCACGCAACATTTCGGGCCCTATAGCCCTTCATCAGGCTAAATGTATTTATGTCTGTCATATAGTATGTTACAGTATTGTCTCATTTACGTCTGATGAAGGGCTAGGGCCTGAAACGTTAAAGTCAAGGTCAAACAGCTAAGCAATAAATAGCTAAATAAAACAGTATTATCATTCAGAAATGATCAAACTTAGACATATATAAACTGGTAAAAAAGTATGGTGTGACATTATATAGAGCTCCATAACAACAACTTAAATCAAAGAGCTCATACTTGACCAGAAGTATGTGTCCAGGTGATGTGGGCTTCATAGTTGGGGTTAGTGCAAACACATTCTATCTCCAGCTTCTCCCCAACAACCAGAATGTGTTGGAATGCTTGACTGGGCTGCAGGACTCTAATCTGCACACCTGGTGGGGAGTGTAGCTCTGACAGAGACGACACATCAAGACAAACATTGAGGACACACAACACATTAAACTTGGACCATTAGTACCCATTGTAAAGATAGACATGAACTTGGGACATTGGGTTCTGGAATCAAAACCCTGGCATATTCAAGCAGCAAAAAAAGTGTATAGTGTATATACTGTACAAAGTATATGCATTACGTTGTATGCCGTAATTTCCCAACTATTAGCCGCGGCTTATACATTGATTTTGCAAAATTTCTTCAGCTATGATATTAATACACGGGGGCAGTTAATACGGTACTAATATGGTTTTGTTTCTTTTAACTTGCACAAAACACTGTCCTGCGGCTTATGCACAATACACAGGAAATTACTGTAATATAGTGTATTCTGGTGGTAGTCTTACTTGCTTCGACCTTAATGTGGTATTCCTCAGAGTCTCTTCTGGTGCCATGGAGGTTGGCGCTGCAGACGTACTTCCCGCTGTGACTGGGTAGGAGACATCGCATGAGAATCCCTCTCTTTGGGTCCGTGGTGTAGTTCAGGTCGTGGGGTAAAGCACTGCCATTAAGCAGACGGAGAGAAAAGTCTGTCGCTTGAGGGTCCGTCAGTAAACAATCAAGGAGATAATCAGAACCCTCTTTTTTGAAACCAGCGTCTTGAACCCTCATCGGCGTGAACATGTCACCATCTGTGGATAGAAATAAGAAGATGAAGTGCAAAGATTATTATCATTATTAGTAAGTCTTTCACTAATACTGACAATTTCACTGCATTCTTTACATTAGTAATCATATGCATGTGACAAATAAACATCCTTGTATCCTGGTAATAATGCAGGCAACAGATATAGATTGCATCTATTACTTTCATTACAATAACAAACATGACAAATTGCTGTATAGTAAGCACTAGGCATACATTTTGCTATCTTATTCATTTTATCACACCATATAGCTCTGGAAGAAATGAGAAACCACTGCAAATTTGAATATGACCGTCAGCTCATTCGAATTCTTCTCATGATGATGACATCAGAATTATTTTTTTCCAGAGCTGTATTTAAAGACGTTATTACCATAGGCCTACTCCTATAATCAAGATGACTTCTATACTACATTCTAGACTTCTATAATAGTGGATTATTTCTAGCCTAGTAGGCCTATATGGCATGTGTATTGCCGTGTTAATTGCTTAGGAGTATGTCAATTCACAGGGAGGTATAGGCAGCGTACTGGTGATGTAGATGTACACTTCTGAATACAGCTCTGGACGTTGATCATAGAAACACCTGTAGCTTCCAGTATGGGTAATGGTTGCCCCCTTGACTTTAATCCATGCCTTGGAACGCCTGTGTGATAGTGGCAAAGTCTTCAAGGTCACGTTGCCATTGTCATTACCATGACAACTCAGGGAGAAATGAGTGCCCACTGGCAAAGTAAATTCAGTCTTCTTTATGACAGTGCGGTTCAGTCCAATATCAGGTGGTCTCCAGTCTAGCAATACAACAAATAAATACATTAGTATGATAATATCAATGCAATAGTGTTGATTAATATATTACCAAAATAATACTTGACGCGAGACACCTCAAGCTGTAACATACAGTAATTCTTTATGAAGACAGTCAGGAGTATGTACAGTATTAATAGTTATTGTATATAATATAATAACAATTGTGAAGCTTTATGAATGGTTTATAACCTTTTATGAACGTGTGTATAATGGTTTGAGTAATAATGAATACTGAATGAATAATAATGAATACTGAGTTCTTAGAGTGTTACCAATGTATTTATGCTTTACTTGTATCAATGACTATGTAATCTGTAGCAACTTCAATCAATAACTGTGCTCATATTTTGTTCACATTTTGTATTAAACTCTTTTGTTCTCAAAAAAAGTTAATAAACCAAATAAAATAATTGAATTGTCATGTTTTATCTCAATTTGTATCGCCCTGAGGTCTTTTGGCCCAAAGAGATCTAAGAGTGCAGAAAACTCTTCTTTGATTTTACTGCTGTGTTTTTTTGCATGTATTGTGTAATCAGGTCAACTGTTAAATAAAATGAGAAATGAAAACCATGGTGGAATGATGCTCAATGATTTATTGTGATATTTCATGTCAACAATTTCTTATGATCATACAGTGATTAAGCATTTAGAGTTTGCAGAACAAAAATGTGTGTATTAATGTACAAAAAAAGCATCTTAAAACATCTTTCAGCTGATTTAACAGCTTTGCATTGCTCTAATTCATAGCTTTACTCAGCAATACTGGCCAACATTTCATCAAAGTGATTTCATTGTGCTGATTACTTCATTACTGATTACTGATTACTACTACATGGCACAAGTGACAGGATTGTCACAATCCTGTAAGCATAATCAAGTCAAATGTAAAAAAAATGCTAATCCATGTTCCACTGGTTGGTGCGTCTTCACAGGCAAAGGAGACTGGCATCTGATTCGGAGGGGAACTCAACGCTTCTTGTTGATCTTCTTGCTCAGGTCCTGTAGCTCGTTGCCTATCCGGGACACCTGCAGGAGCAGGGCCTGGTGGTTCTCCACGAGCAGGCTCTGGTGCCGGGCCAGGTTCTGCATGTGGGTCAACTGTTGACCGCCGTGCTCCCGGACGTCACGCAGCAGCTTGACCGCCTCGGCCTGGCTGCTGGCCACCTCCTTGTGCTCCTGGATGAGCTGGGTGAGCCCCGAGAGGACCTCTGCCCGCCAGCTGGTGGCCGACTGCAGCTCCTGGACCAGCAGGCTCAGGGTGCGGCCCAGTTCCTGACCGTCGGAGTTCTGGGCCACAAAGGCCCCAGGATCTGACTGACTGGCCTCTGAGCCCAATGTCATGGCCGCCGGCTCGCTGTCTGAAAGGAGCGAAACACAATGTTTTTACCCTGACGTATGTTTGAGGCATCGATTGATTCGGAATTCATTTGTGAGCGGTGGATGTTGCTGTTATAGGCAAGCAAATTCAAGTGGTGAACTTACTTGTGATTAAAATGAGGTACCGTGCTGTGTGCTGTGCTTGTTCTCAGACAGGCATGACGCACACACATGGAATGACATCCACAGGCTTTGCCATGTGAACTATTCTCTCTAAGTCACAACTTCCCAACGTATACTATACATAAAAATAAATGTGCACTGATGTTTTGTGCTGAGTGGAATTCTTCAGTTCTGTAAAAGCGAATAACGAGCGAAGATAGCATGGTGTATTTCTGCATACGTAAGCTCAGATTCAGAAATTCAGAGTCAGAGTCAGAGTCAGATTCAGAAATTCCTGTCGGGATGCTTGAGTCAGGCAGTTCAAATCATTTTGAAATACGACGGACGTGTGCTGTCACATTTCCAGGGATGTTGCTGCTGTCCGTTGTATTTTCGTCAGGGGGAAAGAGGAAACGAGAGTGGTCTTGACATGGGCTTTGCATGCGAGGAGGAGGGGGGGGGGGGACGTCTGAAATCGTGCAGCTCTTGCCCACTACGCCAGGAAACACATTGCGCTACGAGGTGAGGGGCAGAAGAGGCCAACCGGAGGAGGTGGATGAGGGGGGGGCACACTCCAGAGCCAGGTCTCGAGGGTCTGTTTCCCATCCCTGCTCTCACTTCTCTTTCACTTTGTGTGGGACACACACACACACACACACACACACACATAAACACACACACACACAAACGCACACATACTGGCTGAGTCGACTTCTCACAGACACTGAGCTACCCCACACCACACACTCCTCACCACCCCCCCCCCCCCACCCCGTTTTTCAAACATGTCAAAAAAACCCACAAGCGCCATCACCTGTCTTGAACGGCTGAACTCTTGGTCTCTTCCTACCTGACAGCACCTCTACTGTTGTTGTTTTTGAAATGCATTGTCTAGTTGGGCTCTGTCTTTAATACGCAGGTTCTTCAGTGAGAACAGCTGAAGTGGTCGTTTTTTAATTCATTAGTAGCCTACTTATACGAAGAAATATTTATTTTTTATTTTGTTACTTTATTTGTATCTCAATAACCATTGAATAAGAGTGCATGAGAACATAAGCATAGAGGGTAAGCTGAGACTTAGGCTTACTCCTACACAAAGATGTACACACTGTGTGTGCATCTTTGTGTAGGAGTAAGCTTAAGTCTTGGCTTACCTTCTATATATATATTTATAATGTACACATACAGTGCATCATTGCATCATTAGCATATATACTGTATATATATATATTTGCATGTTTATAACATTTGTAATTTATGCTTCATTAGGATGTGCACAAGTTTTTCAAACATAAAATACCTGACTGATGCCAATATGGCCTAGTGTTATTGTTAATTTTCAAAGAGCAGCTGGACATAGAGAAGATAGCCCACGGTGAGCTTACCTTGGGCTGCACAAGACAGCACCGCACCCAGGAGGAGAACCAGACAAAGCATCATCTCCCTTCACTCTGCCAACCCTGGAGTTGAGGATACACTAGCGGACGATACAGCAATCTACGTCAACGGCACAAGAAGAGGATACAGCAAACACAACTGACTGGTGAAGGTGGTGGTGAAACAGTTTTTAAGTCCCTTAGCCACCGCACTTCCTCTTTGCAATTTCAGCCAATGACACATTTACTAGAGAAAGTGCTTTGTTTTCCTGAAGTTTTTTTTCGTTGTTGATTTTAATAGATTAAACAGAATGAATGTACAATTCATTTGGATTATTAAACAAAATAAAATGTAAATAAAATATGTTTACTTTTTGTGCTGTGGTAAAAATACAGTATTAATCCACAAAGAGGCAAAAACTATGCACAGGCAGGCCGACCATACGGTAGTGTTTATTCACGACGCCGGAGACAGGTTACAAACACACGAGCATCCTAGGCGAGTATGAGAGCAACAAGTCTGCCCAAGACAAAGTCTTACCATTATTTAAAGGACTAAGCAGGCCATTTAGGGATTACCCGAGATGAAATGAAAACTGTCATTATTAACCAGAAAAGAAACTACTATCACTCCAGATTCCCCAAGAAGGTTGACCTCAGAGGTCATGGACAAGGGGATCGCTTCCAGACTCCTAAGGGAGGGTGGCTTCAAAGATCAGGAAGAAGAGAAACATAAGATAATTAAGAACCTTCTTTTACCATCTATTTTTATGCTCAGTTCTGAGCAGACATTTAACAGCTGATATATTGTTCAATTACTGGAAATTTCCCCATATTTCCCCCAAACAAATAAATGTCAGGTAAAACAAGGAGATCATACACATTGGTTACAAGGAATATGTATAGAATGAATGATCATCATAATGAAAGATATGTGACAACATATAATGATAATATGAAGAATAAAATAACATAAAATGAGTAAATGCAAATATGTTAAAAGTATGATGGGAATATACTGTAGTAGTACTGTACGGTAGTAGTGGGACTACTCTTCTGTAATAGAAGTTTTCATACATAATTATCATCATCATGTTGAGTGGTAGGCCTACAGTAATTCCAGTCAAAGAAAACATTGCCACATAATTTGATTCTTTAGGTGGTCTCATAACACACGCATAATCTATGAAATCAATATTTTTGCTAGTAGGCCTACAGTATAACGAACCCAATAATTACAAAGACGGGACCAAACGTCCAAATTTGAGCAATTTCGTGAAAAAAAACTAGGCAGTAGGCCTACTTCCAAACATCATTTGTCTCCACAACCTCACAAAGGCCCCCGTCCTGAGCCCAAAGAAGATCGAGTCCAAGTCTGTGAGCCATCACCTCAGTCCGTAAGGCCCGCAGGCCTTCATTCAACAACAATGCTGCAGCTGACATTTCATTAGCCGTAAGTTGCAATAAGCCAAGCTGTTCATTTTTAGTAGGGAGATGACTATTACACTCCAAGTCGAGAGTGCCCAGCCTGTCACAGCACCTTGTCCAGTCCAAGGGTCCGCTAAGTAATAGCTCTCCCGTATCTTTTCCCAGACACAGATGTTGGCAGGCTATCTTGTCTCTTCCGGATATTGTCGGTCAATTGTCATTTCAGTCTGTGGAAAAGTTCCAATGTTTCCTTCTCGAATCTTTGATGATTACTCTGGCTCAAATGCTTGTCCTGGAAACTCTGCGGGACACCTGTTGAGAAACAGCAGACAAAGCAGCGATCAGTTCTTGCAAGTAATGATTTAGTGCAATAATTTAGAGCAATCCACATCTTCCAAATGTGGTGGGTTTTTAAATGGATACACAGGAAAGGAATTACAGGTAATTACACGCGGGTACCCCTCGCCTGGGTATGAATTCTCGTATCAAAACCTTTGCAACTGATAGCACATGCGCATGCTTAAACATTCAGGCCATTTCGACAGCATGTCACCCAAAACAAGGCAGTATTCATATCCTCTGCATTTATTTAGTTGTATATCATTACATTAGTAAAACCAGGTGTATAATACTTATTTTCTCCATTGCAGCACCATGGCATTTGTACTCACATGGTCCAGGTTATGCATCACTTTTGCCAGAACTTCAAAACAAGATTTAGAAAGAATAGGCTTACCCGTGGTTGTGTATCCACAATCCATGGTCATCTTCCTTACAGTCTTTCCACCTTTTTCTGTGTTCCTGATCTGTAGATTTCAGAGCTTCCTTCAATGTGTCCTCTGTCACTATGTCTGGTATAGTTAGTGTTTGAGAAGATTGCAGTATTCGGATGTTTTAGCTCAAGGAAAATTGGCGATATTCGGTTGTCCTCTCCCCTTTTGGCTGCGTTACGAGCGGCTTCATCAGCTCCCCGATATGCCCTCGCTGACCTTATCCTGACCTTACCTTTCGTGTGGGCAGCACACTTCAGAGGCAGCAGCTATGACCTTGGGTTGCTGAATAGAGTCCAAAAGAAAACGAATTAAATCTTTCTGTTGAGAAACCCCATTTCATTCCAAAGCATGCCATAATCATGAATACCTATCTGCTATCAACAAATATGTTCAGACTTTCCCTCAGATAAAATGCATGCTCTACAAAATGCAATTAATTCCGCTGCTTTGGCAGAATATTTACTGGGGAGGGAGAGAGATTGAATTATTACAAATGCGTCAATTTCATTTTTTTTAAAACGCATAGAGCCATCCACAAATAAAGATCTGCATTTTGCAAGGAGACTCTGATGAGGACGTGGCTTTGACACATTACAGCAATCGTGGGGCTCCCCATCTTGTTCAACTGGCAACAGATTAGCTGGGTTTAGCGTTTCGTGACTTTTAACAACTTTCATTTACACATTCTGTTCCCTACTTCAAATACATGTGTCATAAGCATCCCAGCCTATCAACACTCGTTGAACCAACTTTATTGGCTATTATAACCTCCCATAACTGTGTGCCCAATATTTGTATTTCCAATTTCTCACACCTAATGTAGCACAAGTAAACAATCCCCAAAACAGCCAGAAATCCAGTACATAAAACATGCGCGTAGGCTACACCGTTTATCTGTCCGGAGTCAACCACTCATCACCAAGATGAGCAACCCCTAAAAGTGAGGAACGGTAACCAACCTCCAAACATAGGCGTCCCTTCGACTACGAGATCAATTTCTCTCAACAGGGAACCTATCACACCTGAGCTGACCTGAGCTTGACTCTGCTCTAGATTGAGGCATCACTCACCGTCTTGGTTGTTCTGCCTGTGTTATCCGGGTCTGCCGTTGTCCAAGGCACAGGGTGATGTGACTGCCAAAGGATGGGTCCCAGGATCTGAAGGCGATCCCTTTTAGTTGTTTTGGGTCCTCGGCTTCCAATCCACCCTGCACCCCGAAGAAGGCAATCCCACTTCTGACACCAAAAATGTGGTAAAAAAATACAGTATTAATCCACAAAGAGGTAAAAAATACGCACAGGCAGGCCGACCATACGGTAGTGTACAAAGCTTTATTCACGACGCCGGAGACAGGTTACAAACACACGAGCATCCTAGGCGAGCATGAGAGCAACAAGTCTGTCCAAGACAAAGTCTTACCATTATTTATAGGACTAAGCAGGCTATTTAGGGATTACACAAGATGAAATGAAAAATCTGTCATTATTAACCAGAAAACGAAACTATCACTCCAGACTCCCCAAGAAGGTTGACCTCAGAGGTCATGGACAACAAGTGGATCGCTTCCAGACTCTGGGAGGGTGGCTAAACATCTATTTTTATACTCAGTTCTGAGCAGACATTTAACAGGTGAGATATTGTTCAATTACTGGAAATTTCCCCACAGTGTGTACCAAAGAAATGTTTAAAAAGTACAAATTCATATATCTTTTTTCCTGAGTAGATATCTTTATTGTTCACTCATTATGTTGTTATGTTGTGCAGTAATATATCTATACATGTATATGAAAGTTGTATGTAACATGTGACTACATATTACGGAAGTTACATTCTAAATATATAATTATATATATATATATATATATATATAACTGATTGGTAAGACTTAACTCTATAGATGTAGTATGTCTCCAAGCAGTAAGATTATGCTGGTGAAACCCATGTAGTACCATGTCAAATGTGAAATTATACTTCTAAAGGATCATTGAAATCCAATGTATATAAGTTACATTTACATATAACAATATTTTGCATTTGCATGAAGCAGAGCACTGAAAAATCCCTTCTGTTTGGACCAGTGTAATATCTTACTTAAGATACTTGAGCAAGATAATACTTAAAACTACATCTTTGTGCCTCTCAACACAGCACACTTCACAATTACTCACAAACCGCAAGTAGTAAGTAAACATCCATCCAATGCAGGTATTTCCTCTACATTTATGAGGTACCAAACGCTAATACAACTCAAACTTCTAAAGTGCACATTTACAAATAACTCCGAAACACCGACAAAACAACTGTAGAACTAAGGCACTGCATCAGCTGCTGTTGGTCAGAATAAGACATGATACATTTTTTTTCCTAAAACGGCAAAAATACTGAGTCCTCTAAATATAACTATACTATGCAGCATCACTGTCTATGCAAAGATAACAGGCTGAGTCCAAGTGCCACCAGGGCCACTTGGTTTCTGGGTAAAAACGTTAACATTGTCAAGCAGTAGTACTCTGTGTAAAAGGTATTTTCCAGCTGCAACTGTAAGACCAATGTGGATGTCATACTGCTGCAGAAAACCTGAAAGGAAACCAAGTATCTGCATTTCCTCTGGTGAGTGCAGATGTTCATTCGTAAGAGTGTATATAAAAAAAAGCACATTATAAACCTGAAAAAATATCATGCCCGTATATGAGTGCAATTATATCAGGTTACATACTGTATGTTTTTGCTTGTTTGACTTTGTATGCTATAGGTTGAATGTGCAACACATGGCACATACAAGAACAGATAATGGGCAGAGACCCATGTTATGAAGCACCTTGCCATTTTCCATATCAAACATGCATTTGCCTTATTGGTGGTACACAGCTTTTCACTGAATCAGCAACAATTGTTTCCATGACGTTTACAGAAAACTTTCTTCTATTTCTGGAGTGTCCGAGGCTTCCTCCCGTTGCCCTTCTTGTCCTGCACTCATTCCATCCTCTGTGTTGAGAAGACAGGCTTCCTCTGCCACGTTGGGAATCCAGGGTTCCTCAGCCACGTTAGGAATCCAGGGTTCCTCTGTCACGTTGGGAATCCAGGGTTCCTCTGTCACCTTGGGAATCCAGGGTTCCTCTGTCACGTTGGGAATCCAGGGTTCCTCTTCAGCATTTGGAATACATGGTTCCTCCGCCACGTTGGGAATCCAAGGTTCCTCGGCAGTATTGGGAGGGCAAGGTTCCTCAATTCCTTCTTCGCCTTGAGGTTCTTGTACGGGTGAGGGAACTTGTTCCTCTTCCTCTGAAGGGACTGCGTCATCACGGACGGTTGGATCCTCGGGGGCAGGGCACACTTCCACAACAACGGCCTCGGGCAAACTCACAGACGCTGTGCTGGTGTTGTCCTCAGGAGTCTGGGGGCTGGTGAAAGAACATGACACATGGTGAGAAAGACATGGCGAGGAAATGGGCAGATGACACTGACGACCAGTGAAAGACTTCTTCTTTTAGAACACCAAATGGCTCCACATATCAACACATTTTCCACAGTATTTCCTCACTATTTTCCTTAAGAAGTCAATGAAGTCACCGGTGTAAATGTAGCAGGAAGCTACGTCAAGGTGAGAACTTTCCAGTGAAGGTACGCTGTCAAAAATACACTGTCGAACTCGCACCCTCAGTCTCTGCTTTATTACCATGGCTTGATGTATCAGATACAGCAAAGCAAATCACACTGGACATGAAAACATGAGAAATTTGCGATGAGCAATTCTCTGACATATTTAGACGGTCAGTCAGAGTGTCACTCTGTTGTCATGACAGCCCTGTACCTTGAGGTGCTCTGTGTGGCAGTATCCTCCAGCTCACAGGCTCCGTCCCTGTTGATGTCGGGGATGGGGACGATGTACTCGCTGAAGACGTTAGCGCCCGTCTGGCTCGTCTCCTCCTCCTCCTCCTCCTCCCCGCGCGGTTCAAGCCTGGGAGCGTTCCCATCTGCAGAGATGGCCTCAGGCTGCGCCGGTTTGTTGCGCACAATGGCAGGGTGGTCGCTCTTCAAGAAGTTTTCGTTCACCTGGTAGTACCTCTGCAAGAGTGGTTCATGTCCTCTCGTATTAATCAAAGAGGGTGTTTTGCAGTGTGATTTGCAACTCAATTAAAATTCAAATGTAATTCAAATGTAATTCACATTACATTGACGTTACATTAGTTGACACTTTAATCAAAAATCAACTTACAAATGAATAACATTCAAGTTATACTGTGCCATAAGAGACCTTAGATTAATAACAAACAATATTATCTTGTAAAGGTAAAAGAGTTGTGTCCCGCATGCATGGAATAATAGGGTGAACACTGTACCTTTTTGTAACTGTCGGCTACCATGTTTCCCAAAGTGTGTCCAAGAAGAGAGAATGGGGGTCTTTTCTCAAACTTCTCATTCCAGCACTTGCACATAATCTCATATCTGTCAAATAAAGTGTACCCTTCGTGATGAATAACAGACCATTTACCATTTATTTCCATGTAAGAGGAAATGCCTTGTGCACATGATCTCTTTGAATGAGTGACTAAACCCAAATCCATAAACACTGTCTAACAGTAGCAACAAAAACGTCATACTTTCCAACTTCCTACAGGTCAAAAGCTCTTCACTTACATGTAAAACCATTAAATCCGGCTGGAAAAAAAACTTTGCCTTCAGACATAGCACACATACAAACATTCAGACATAACACACATAGTGACTACAACAGGATTCCCCAAATGGCATCCTACGGACCACATCTGGCCCGTCAGAATGTGGCCCAAGCCAACATGTGTGTGTTTGACATGCACAGACAAGTGTATCAATAGAGAGCATTGGATGCCATCTGTCCACATTGATGCTGTTATATTCGTCATATTTCTCATTCAAAATAGCAGAGTGATGCGAGTGGCAGATCTAAAATGGAAAAGGGGCTTCCTACAAAAGGTCTGCTTGCTTCCGACAAAAGGTCTCGCTGCACATCGCAGCACACCACCAGCTTTACATTGCGTAGGCCTGTGAGGATATTCCAACTGAAACCAATGTAGCCTAGCCCAATTAAACTGATTGCATCGCTAATGCTTGACTTGGTGAGAGCCATGAAAAACATCACTAGGGTATTTAGTTTTGCTTTAGCAATGTGGCAAACACCATTATAAATGCAACTGTCTGGAAACGTCAACTGAACTGGAACATGTAAGCGGTATAAAAAACGTATTCAGATCAACAACGCCAGAATGTATCCTTCACTTTTAATGGTATCAAAATATAATCATGGCAGGTGTGGCAGCCAAGGATTTATAGCGCCCGTCTACACAACGCTGTTTAAAAAATAATAAATAAGAAAAGAAAAAAAAACGCTCACTTGTATGTGAGGGCAGTAAATGAAAATGTTTTTGGTCAGATAAACAAATGTGTGTTAGGATGATTATTTTTACTTTTTACATTTTTAAATGTGGGTGTGCTATGCGTTTTTTTTACTGGATGCTTTGGCCCTTGGTTTTGCATGCTTGACATAATTTGGCCAAACTATTTGGGGGCCCCTGGACAACAACATAGTCTTAAGGAAGTGGTATGCTCCTCCGTGCACATTTGCGCGTGGCGACACCCTCCCCCCCCCCCCCCCCCCCCCCACACACACACACACACACGCACACACACACCACCACCACCACCCCCACTACGCGCTACGTTGATTACGCAATTACGCAGGACTGGGCATATTACACATTGGTGAGATCAATTCAAACCATAGGGTTATGCATATGTGATGTGATCTGGAAAAACACTTCAATTTGTGCAATAAAAAATCAATGATTTTCCTCCATTTCATCCCTCTCTGGTGAAATTTGGCCAATTTAAGATTCTGATACCATCCTACATGTAGCATCATTCTGGACACTGTCCCCTAGCATAATCCTGGATACCATCCTCCCAAAAGCTTACAGGGATGGTATCAGAATCATAAGTTGGTGAAACTGCACCATGTAAAGGGTTTTCCCAGATCCCATATAAACTTAGCATATAAACTTGGTTCTTTGAAGGAGAACATGAGATGTTAACCAATGGCGATCAATCGGTCATCAATCTGAACCAATCCCTAATCACTCTTCTCAGGGACGTTTTTGTGGGCCTTTGACTATGATGGCGCATCGTGATGAACTAGTCCTCTTTAGACATCTCAGGTCACCAACCTGGCCACGTTCAGGGAGTCAATGAAGCTAGAGAGGGTCAATGCTGCGGTCGTATGTGCGCAAATGCACCCATTCCCAGTGGCGGGTCATCGTTGTGAATCAAGAACCACAGCTGCGGGTAGTTTCCCCTTGATGCTGGCAGGTCCACCTGCAGCACACCTGTCCCATACTTCCGCCACAACCTGGGCGTTCAGGTGCTATTCTGACTGGTGCGGGTGGTCTCTGGACAGCAAGTGTTCTACGCACCTGGTAAATGCATCGCTATATCAATAGCGCATACTGTATGTGTACGTCCATAACAGAAATCTCCTCGCCAGGTGGCAAAGCCATGGAAAGCATATAATCTGCCTTCATAGTTGATGTATGCTACCATCGCTGTGTTGTACGTTTTGATTAAAGTGTGAGGAACAGAGCATTTATGCAGAAGCATATTCTGTCCTCTCCTTCACACTCCTCCCTCACACACGGCTCCCTAGCCGTGAAGCGAGATGTCTGTGGTCACAACGTGTCTGCAACTGTTCTCTGTGAGTGCTTGGCCAGTGTCGCAATGAGGGCTGTGGTGTACGTGTTCTAATTGGTTAACGGCAAGTCAACAT
This sequence comes from Sardina pilchardus, assembly GCF_963854185.1. Taxonomy (NCBI): domain Eukaryota; kingdom Metazoa; phylum Chordata; class Actinopteri; order Clupeiformes; family Clupeidae; genus Sardina; species Sardina pilchardus. Next base: position 19,057,396 of record NC_084998.1, read on the forward strand.
GACTGAAAGAGAGCGTAAGGTTATGAATATGACCTCGGCTCTCTGAAAGAGAATAAGAAACGTTAACCCCTTTCTTGATTTCCTGAACTTGGCCAGAATGTCTAAAAGAGGAGTAGTTTATTGTGGTGCACCCTTATAGGGCCTGTTTATATTTGTTTTTAGAAGGCGTCTTGGGTGATACGATCACAAGTGGTCAGACACAACAGCGTTTACACGTCAAAGGCGTACACGTTTGCTGTCCACTAGATTTCACTATTGCCAACGCAACATTCATTAGAACTCTCATTGTCCGGGACGCATCAGAATACAATAGCATTTACACGACAAAAGAAATGTGGTCAAATGCTTTTGAGACCAGGTCGGTAAGTGATTTGACTGGTTGGATCATAATGTAGTCTTGTATTTACTGACCACTTGTGATTGAATTGTGAAACAGGTAATTGGAGATGGGATCAGACTGATGATTTCCCATTGTTAACATCTCGTGTTCTTCTTCAGTTATGCATAACCTTACTAATACATGGCACGTTTATCTAGCTAACTTGAGGTTCTGACTGGTGTGTGAACAATTCTGACTCATAATGTTTCTAGCAAGAGAGTTGTGTGCTGATTGGGTTTGAGTTGTGGTGATGTTCAAAACATTTGAATCGTTTACATTTTTGGGAAATGTCTCTGTCTTTTGGTAAATGCTTTTGATTTAGTTCTGCTAACAGTATTCAAGCAGTCAAGAAAACCTGTAATGCAAAGGGTAAAGTGTGATGAATATAAAAGCAAAGCCTATGATGATGACAAACTTCACTTCAAAATTATGTTTAACATGACTAATTGGTTGTAAAAGGTTGCTCTGTGTTGACCAGTGGAAAAATAATGGACTCCTGCTGGAGAAAAATATAATAGTTTCACACAAAAAATCGTTCACATTTTGGACCAAACATGAAGTCGTTGGGGTCTTACATTTCATCAGTGGCATGTGTGGGTCGGGTCATTCTGTAGCCCCTCTTTAAGGCGTTGTAGAACTGCTCATTCATCGGGATGTCAGGGTAAGGTGTTCCTCCTTGAGTAAAGCAGTGCAACAAAACATTTTCTTTCAAAGTCAAGCCTGGCTATCAAATACAGATTTACAGTAAGTTGTGGGGAAACAGAAGAGAAACTTTGAATGATGCAGAAACTGAAAGCATGTAGTCAAACATTTAACACATGTTAAAGGAAGTGCAAACAATAGCTTGCTGGCTCGCTTCATGCTATCAGCAGGGTGATCACACATATAAATAGCTAACTTAATCAAACATCTTGATCTCTATTTGAAACAATGTCTTTTTACACTAAAAAGTGGCAAATAAACACATTAAATAAAAAAACGCATACATAAGAAATAACTGAAGATGACTCTACCCCATCTAACTCTATGTGATATTAATGATAGAAGAGGCCTGCATATAGGTCTTTTTACGTGCCTAGTGTGAAGATTTCCCACAGCAATATGCCAAAAGACCAAACGTCACTCATGCCGGTGTACAAATTCTGGAATATGCTCTCTGGAGCCATCCACTTCAGGGGCAGGAACGTCTGTAGCCACAAAGACAGCACAACGACACAATTACCGAGAATCACACAGAGCACAGAATGTAAACAAGGACAAAGAACAGCTTCTCTACCCCTCTCCAGCCCCTATGGTAGGACAACCACAACAGCCAGAGTGAATTCACCCAGTCCGTTAAGTCCAGGGTGTAGTTTCACATCCCCTTCATCCCCACCTCAAACACCAAACCCTAGAAACCTCAGTGGAAAGGGAATCTGCTGGCCGGGCCAGACCTTCTCCATCTCACCACATTTTTGGTAGCAGAGGACCGGAAACAGCAATTGAAATGCGTCATAACTGAACCAGTCCAACGTAAACATTTCTCTATTTATATTCCAAAAATATTCAAAGGCAGAGGGCAGCACGCTTAAGACAAAGGATGAGATGGTGTTGTTTACACAATTGCTGTGTATTGTCTACAAAATTAGCTGTTGCTTTTCCACAATTGATACCTTGAGGATGAGTAACCTTGAGGACAAGTAGCCTTTAATTACTATTGAGGATTAACTTTTTGGAAAAGCCATATGTTATATACTGGGATTAGGGACTCACATTGCCTTTGGAGACGTAGTTGGAATCATTCATGACGTCTCTCGCTAGCCCAAAGTCACAGATCTTCACAAGCTTCCCTTCACAGATCAGCACGTTTCTGGCAGCAAGGTCTCGGTGAACACACTGCTCTCACACACACACAGGGACATAAATAAGTCACACAAACACAACAGGAAGGATAGGATCATTCTCAATCCAAATCCCAGGGCCATTTGTCTCTTTCAGTACGGTGAAGAATGAAGATGCATTTCTAATAAAAATAATAATAATAATATTAATAATAAGCTTAATTTGCATTGCACTTTTCATACACAGAATGCAGCTCAAAGTGCATTACATTTGGAACATTTAACACAATAATAAAATAAAATAATAATAATTATAACAACACATGAAGGCTAACACAGCAAGTTTTTGCGGTAGGCTTTGCTAAGGCCCCGATGATGTGGAAGTGGTTAGCCTTAGTATGTTCTTAGCATTTGTTGTGATCATATGAATTTACAGACATTTAATGAACATAACAACCGCAATACTGGCAGCCTTAACCCTTCACCCCCTACAAGCACGCCATATGGCAACAGTTTGACACATAACTTTGAAAGTGGAAGTAGCTTTAGAGGAGAAAACTGTTTCAAGTATTTTGGATTTTTTACATTTTTGGATGCCAGGAATTCCATTCCTTTGACCACTTGGAAGCCAAAGCCCACCAGGTCCATGTAGGTCAGAATGGGTGAATCACTGATCGCCAGGGACCTCTCTTGGCCTGAACAGAAAGAGATGGATAAATCACGTTTAAAAAAACTAATTAATTCATTCTTTTATCTAAAAATGTATCTTGGCATCTTCTGCGTCTCACAGCACAAACCACACTCTAAGTTCTTGTTATTTCTTTTCATGAGCCAGAACAGCTTTGCAAGTTAAATGGCACATTACTTTTTGACATTAGGAATATTACAGATGCGTGTCAGAAAAAGGGGGAAAAAAAGAAAAAAACATCTCTTTTGACGTAAGCCAAGCTGTCTTTCAAAATCATAAAGAGGAATATGGTCAGCATCTGGTCCATCTGAGTGTTGAAATTCACCCAATGACTTCAAGACACAGTAGGTCTGGGCTGTGGCTTTGTAAAGGTTTGCCCTCTCTTCCACGCAGTTTATTACTAGTTGCTGAGGGGAGGTGAGGAAGGGGAAGTATCATGAGACTGTTCTCCAAACGAAATGCAACATTGGATTGTTTGCACTTGCGAATTTTTCGGTCACCTATGCCAATAATTGTTCTGTTCTGTTATTACTATGACTGTAGCTTTTCATTTCTTTATGGGAGACTGAAAGAAGGTAAAACAGAGAAGGCATGTACAGTAATGCTGTATGAATAGATGTATTTTCACTCAAATTCACCCATAAACTTTACCTTGCCCCTGGTAGTTGTCTTGTTGGTAGGGTGTTTCATAAACTGACGGTTCGATGTCTGCATATTTGATATTATCACTTAGTTCTTGCATAGGCACATATTCCAGTGAGTCCTCCTTGGTCATGTCCATGTAGCCCCCATCAGACTCACTAGAGGAGAGAACACAAGAGATAGCCTAGCACAAATGCTCAAAGACACATACAGCAACATACATATCAGTCCTCTGACTCTATACACTGGCTTTTTGACACTACTTCAGTCGTGTAAACGCTCAGGACAACCAAGTTTAAATTGTGATTTTAAAATTTCTAAAGGAGCACGTAAGCTATACTTCATATAGACAAACATAACCCTTAGTAAGCAAGATACACAGATGTAAAGTAATATCATATTTCATTTTTAACTCCAAAAAGGTGGTGTTAATTTAACACTAAAAACTCATATAGCTTCTCTTGCCTTTTGCCCTGAGTGGTGCCAGCACCATCTGCATTCTCTCGGCACATTTCGGTGTCCCTGCGGTTCTTGTCAGTGTAGTACTGTAGGAAGGTGTGCTTGTTCCGGTGAAGGTAGTCCACCAGGTCACCATAGCGACAGTACTCCGTTATGAGGTAGATAGGACCTTGGATGAAAACAGGACAATCATTATTTGGGATGCACATGTAGGAGCAAAATCATTGTAATGTAATCCTATGATTGACTGTGCTAGGTTATTATTACAACACACTGTAGTATTACATATGATGTGTTTATATTTTTCAAAAAAATTGAGGAACAAAATATGTTCCTCAAATATGTCAATATGTTCCTCAAAATGTATTAAATATGTCTGTGTGTGTGTGTGTGTGTGTGTGTTTGACTTGTGTCGGCTTGTGCCCACCTCGCTTTGTGCACGCGCCCAGCAGATTGACGATATTCAGATGGGGCCCCAAGTGACTCATAATCTTGAGTTCAGAAATCAGAGCCTGAGTCTCACTTCTCCTTGCTGTAGCTGTAGAGTGGAGCACAGAAACAACAGGAAGAGGGGTGTCATTATTTGATGTCAGAGCCATTCCGTGTCCAGAGGCAAGGCGTGCAGGGACCGGAGATGTGCTCAGAGCCACGGACGACACTCACACTTCAGCATCTTCACGGCCACTTTAGTGGTGGACTGGGAGTGGCCCAGGCCGTACGCAGTGGCCTCGACGACTCTGCCGAAGGCCCCCGACCCCAGAGTGTGACCTAAAATAACATCAACGCATAATGACACACTACAATCCAGTTTTGTCAGGAAAACAAATAAGTAACAGATGTTTAAATTCATTACACTTTCACAGGCATGCTTTTCAAATTTCTCAAAGCATTTTGTAGCTGTCCAGCTATGCGAAAACACGTCTGTATATTGTACAAAGGGCCACTACATATATTTTGCTTTTTGTTGGCACAATTCCATTAATTGACACAATATTAATCAATACAAATACAAGATATAAATTGAAAAAATATGTACTTGAAATTAGTTACTTTCTCAGTTAAAATAAAACTAGGTCATTGCATGTCCTCGATAATGTTGTTGTGGATTTGTTGTTGTTCTTACCCAACACAAGGCTGTCACGGGGTACTTCCCAAACGGAATCATAAGGCAGAGCCATAGGGTCCATGTATTTGTACTCATGGCCATCGGAACTCACAGACTCAATCACCTTCCATCGGATCTCATAGCGAGGTTTCTGAGTGCAAATATGTGCTGTTAGTCAATGTGTGCACCATGCAATAATATGATCCATGACCTATGAACTATGGCCTACGTTTATCACATAGTATTAATGTCTATGAGTCACATATTAGCCATTTTTCCAAAAGGTTTCATATTCACATAATAATTTATCAGTAAAAAAAAATACATGGAGCAGTCTAATGAAATGGCAAGTTTCCATCACATTAAATTGCAAATTAAACGCAAGTGATTCAGAAATATTGTGTAAGGGGGTCATCATCTGTAAACATTCCTTGACCTTACAAAATCATTCCAGAGCACTTCTCAAAATGTAGTGCTGATGATGGATGTCTGGCATGCAATATGAAAGAACGCCAGTCATGTGAAGTCTGTCAGGGGACTGAGATCTGAGATAAGGATGGATGGATCATTACCTTCCTCCAAACAGCTATTAGGATGATGAGGAAAATGACTGCAATGACCACCAAGGCCAGCACTGCAGCCATCACAGCCACTTGAGAGGAAAGAGCTGCAGATACAGAGAGGACAGCTGGAATTACAAGCATGCACAGGAAATACAAACACGTAAACATATGAATATAACACATACAGTATAGTAATTTCCCGCATATAAGCCGCATTGTGCATAAGCCACAGGACAGTATTTTATGCAAGTAAAAAGAAATGAAACAATATTAACACCGTATTAACTGCCCCCCTGTATTAACCTCATAGCTGAAGAAATTTAGCAAAATCAATGTATAAGCCGCGGCTAATAGTCAGGAAATTACAGGTATACAGACACAAATACAGTGTATGACATAACATGTAGCTATGTACCTATCACCATTCATTTATATTCATGTTAACCAAGTTTATACGATCATGAAGGGATGGCACAGCGCACGTACAGTTAGACACCAGTTTGATGTCCCAGGCTCTGCGGCCTCGGTCGTTTCGAGCCTCACACCGCACGGACGTGATGTCGCCCAAGCGCTGGAATGTCACCACGCTGCGCACGCGGCTCTTGCCGCGGCCAGTCACCTCAGTGACGTTCGTCTGGATGTCCACGTTTTCAGGGTCGTGGATAAGAAGCTGCCAAGGGGTTGTTTTGTTGCTGCATCTGTATACCATATGTTTCAGAAATTGCTTTAGAAAACAATATTCACATAAATAATAACTATCTGTATCTCAGCTCCATTTCAAGACATGAACAACGCTACATACTGTATACTATACTATGTCAAACTTGCTTCACTTGCCACTTGCTTCATCAGTATCACCCAAAGCTGTTTACTGGTGACATGCATGCTGTGCTGACCTCTAGAGGAGCCCGTCTGAAGTTGAATTGGAGATTTGTGCTCAATGTAAAAGCCCCAGTCAGATTCCTGTGCTGTGCTGTGCTGTGCTGTTCGCTGTTGTACTGTGCTAGACTATGCTGTGCTGTGCTGTGCTGTGCTGTGCTGTGCTGTGCTGTGCTGTGCTAAACTATGGTGTACTGTGCTTTGCTTTGCTGTGCTGTGCTGTGCTGTGCTGTGCTGTGCTGTGCTGTGCTGTGCTATGGTGTACTGTGCTGTAATGTGCTGTGCTGCGTTGTACTGTGCTGTGCTGTGTTGTACTGTGCTGTGCTGTGCTGTGCTGAGTTGCATTGTGTTGGACTGTACTGTACTGTACTGTACTATATTGTAGCACATTATATTGTATGTGTTGTACTGCTGTGTGGTGCTGAGCTGTGCTGTGTTGTGATGTACTGTGTTGTGTTGTACTGCTGCTGTGCTGTGCTGTGTTATGTTATATTGTACTGCTGAGCTGTGCTGTGCTGTGCTATGCTGTGATGTACTGTGTTGTGTTGTACTGTTGTGTTGTACTGCTGTGCTGTGCTGTGCTGAGCTGTGCTTACCTCTGTGAGATGTGACAGCTGTACCAGTGGATGGTGGGCGTGGGGACCCCCTCGGCTGAGCACAGCACCCCGTGCCCTTTGTCCATGTGGATGTCCGACAGCTCCTTGATCTGCGGGGGCGCTGCAGACACGCAGAACACACAGAAAGAGGGGGCTTTTACTTTCAAGCCATATGGACACATCTTACTGCCATTTGACTGTTTTCTTCACCTGCCCAGGGAAAGCAGATGGAAATTAGCTTGTAAGACTGGCACAAAGCATTTTGTACTTTTTCAGTCGCTAATGCATTTTGCACATGGTCCCTGAACAAGCTCCACTTGTAGGCCTATGAGCATTAATATTACAACATGTATTACATGTAACGTTTATGTGGATTGGATGTGTAAATACAGTGCATCAAAGCTCACCTTTGACCTGCACTTCAAAGGTTACCTCCTTGGAATCGTCCTCATTTGTGACACTGACTTTGTAGAGGCCGTTCTGCTCCATTCGAACTCTCACTAGAGTCAGAACACTCACATAACTGCCCGGAAAAAAAACACAAAACATACGGCAATCACTCTCTTTGTTATAACAAGTTAAAGCAAGCCTAGGTCATATGAACTGATGACTACTGCTAGTTTTTGCTCCACCATCAAAGAAAGGGAAAAGAAGTTACCTGGTGCCATGCACTTTCCTCGTGTCGACTGTCACAGAGTCTGAGAGAGTGAGAGTCTCATTGTCTTTGGTCCAGATCACCTGGGGATCTGGGTACGCCTCAATGGGCACGTAGAGTTCCACATTCTCATTGAGCTGGGCCGAGATGTTTACCTCAAGATCTGCATCCAGTCGAACGTAGCCCCTCTCTAAGGAGACAGATAACTCAGATCAAGTATACGTACAGCATAGGCAATCGTAGATTATCATCCTCTATATGAGTGGCAGAGCTTGTATACTGCTATCACACCGCTTCATGTATTCTCTCTGTGTTTTTTTTATTGTTAATCTTTTTAATGATTTAATTATTGCAGTCTTACTGATGTGAATGCAAAGAAAAGACACCATTTTTGAATTAAGTAAACAAAAAATAAAAAATAAAAGTGTGCTAATTTAAAGCACAAAAAAAATCCCTGAAAGAGGTTTTCTGGTACTTAATGACGAGGCATCCGAACTCACGTAACACTGTGATGGTGATGTTGTCCACTGCCATGTGACCCTCCATGGTGTCTTGGACACGGCACACGTAGCTGCCCGAGTCCTGAAGAGTGACGTTGGGAATGGTCAGGCAGGAACGTAGACTGCCTCGACTGGGCAGGAAATCCGTCAGTGGCTCAAGTGTTTTCTGTCAGAGGTTGAAGGAAACAGTAAACAAGTTGAGTACAACTACAGTACGCTCTCACACTCTGCAGTGTATTTTGACCTGTAACCATGAGGTGGAAAAGTCCAGCTTCAGAAAGTAAAAGTCCAACCATGTATTGGTTCTACCTGTGCTCTTGACACAGGTGACCTACAGTAACTAATGAGTTGCTCTACCTAGCTGAAGAATTGTGCTAATTAGAATCAGTTGGTTTAATTGAATGGCGGGCACAGATTATGTGGTAGGACTTTAACTTTCTGAAGCTGGACTTTTCCACCTCTGCCATTAACCAGAGCAAGTGTGCAATCATATAACATACAGTGGGGAGAATAAGTATTGAACCCATGCTAACGTTGACTAAAGAGAGGAATATGTGAGGGTATGTGATGATGTGGGGCTATTTTAATTCCAAAGGCCAAGGGAACTTAATCAGGATGCATAGTATCCTGGATCCATGAAATAGCTGGCCTTTAAAAATAAAAACATATTTAAAAAAATCCTCCTGCTCCTATGGGAATTTAACATAGGGGTCAAATACTTATGCCCCCTGTATTTAAGGAAGAACATTGATTTATTTACGATACATTCTTCAATCGCAAAGAAGATTGGTGTCCTTAGCGGTTTGATTTTTACTAAAAAAAATGTATTAAGGGATTAAGATCAATTGTCAAAAGGTGATTTTATATTCCTCTTTTTAGTCAACTTTAGCATGGGTTCAAATACTTATTCTCCCACTGTATATGGAGACAATCTACAACTGGAAAGAACTAAGAGACCACTGCAAAGTGTGTCTCTGATGATACTATTTATAGGTATGTGTTTGAGTCAAATTTACTACGTTGACTGACAACATTTCTCCCTAACCCCAAATAAACATTGTCATTTAGAGCATTTGTTTACAAAAAATGACAAATGGTCAAAATGTCAAAAAAGATACAGTGTTTTCAGACCTCAAATTATGCCAAGAAAGCAAGCTCATATTCATTCATAAACAACACAATACTAATATTTTAACTTAGGAAAAGGTCAGACATCAATATTTAGTAGAATAACCCTGATTGTCAATTACTGCTTTCATACATCTTGGCATGCTCTTCACCAGTCTTTCACATTGCTTTTGGGTGACTTTATGCCACTCGTGTCGCAAAAATTCAAGCAGCTCAGCTTGGTTTGATGGCTTGTGACCATCCATCTTCCTCTTCATCACATTCCAGAGGTTTTCAATGGTGCTCAGGTCTGGAGATTGGACTGGCCATGATAGGCTCTTGACCTGGTAGTCCTCCATCCACACCTTCATTTAACTTAGCTGTGTGGCATGGTGTGGCATTGTCCTGTGGATTGTTTTTTTCCCAGCAGAGTTGGAGAACATTGTTAGAGCTGAAGGAACCCAGTCTTCTTCCAGGATGACCTCGTATGTAGCTTGATTCATGCGCCTTCGCAAAGACGAATTTGCCTGATTCCAGCCCTGCAGAAGCAACCCCCCATCACTAAATCACTAAAACTCCACTGAATATGGGTGTGAGACACTGTGGCTTGTGACCGTAGACAACAAGGCGCTAGACAAAATTGAAAACTGACTCATCAGAGAAGATGACCTTACTCCAGTCCTCTATGGTCCAATCCTTATGGTCTTTTGCAGACCTCAGTCGGGGCTTTTTTCACAACTTGAGCCCTGCCCCAGGAACCTATCTCTAACCATTTGTTGTCGTGTTCACCCCACGCTGTCACTTGCCATTCTTTTTGTAGGTCACTTCATGGTCATCCTATGGTTGCTGAGTAGGATTTGAATGAGTTGACAGTCATCCCGGTCAATGGAGAGCGATTTCCTCCCTCTGCCGATCTGTAGCTTTGTTGTTCCCAAAGTCTGCTGCTTGACCTTGTTCTTTTGAACTGCCATCTTGAAATGTTGAGGATGGAAGATAACCTGACATTCACTGTATCTCTCTGCCAGTAAAGTCAGAATTGAACCCTTATTTTCCTCACTCAAATGTTTTCTTTTCAACTATTTTGGCATGGTCAACAGTTAATATAGGGGAGAATGGGGTAAGATGAGCCATTTGTATACATTCTTCATCAAAGAGGTTTTGTTTTGTAACCTTTGCATCGATCAAAAATTCAAAGTGTTCTAAACTTCTGCAACCAATAACTCTTTGATAACGTATAAGGGTAAAGAGTGATCATGTAGCACAACTTACCCCAATATGTGGGGTAAGATGAGCCTAGGTGTAGGGTAAGTCGGGCCAAAACTAACATTTCAGGTAAAACATTGTTTTTTCTTCAGACAATAATTTCTACAAACAGCAACACCAACATTTAACTGAGCACTGAAAACTGAAAACTTGCCAAAACAGGTTTAGGCCTAAAAATGTGTTTGTCACTTGTTTACCTTAAATAGGTCTGATTACTGTAATTTGCTACCTAGTCTCTTTAGCTCTTAGTAACAAAAAAGAGCCATATAGAATGAGGTCACAAAATCAAGGTAGAGTTAAAAAATCTTACAGATGCAATACAAGTACTAGTTGGCAGGCTCAACTTACACCATCTCTGGTGGCACATCTTACCCCACAACCACCATTTTGAAAGCAAATGCTCACAAAAAGCTAAGGTAACATTCATGATTTTGTTTAGCACTCACATCATAGCTCATAAAGGTGCACCAATTGAGGTATAATGCTTCTGAATGTTTGTTTTTTTAAAACCACATTTGCCATGTGCTGTACCTTTCCACGGATTGTGAGGAGTAATTCCCTCTTTCTCAAAGTGCTGTCACAAGATAAAACTTTATGGTTTCCTACAAAAAAGAGGTGACTCATCTTACCCATATGCTCAACTTACCCTGGTCTCCCCTACCTCATTAAGTATAAGGTGTGCTTGTGTTGTAATTCAACAGACACTGGAATGAAATGGCTGTCATACATGTAGAGAATGCTGATTTCAGAAAAAACATAACAGTGGTCTCTTTTTTTTCCCCCAGACCTGTATAACATACAGTATATGGAAACTACCTACCTATCTACCTATCTATCTATCTATCTATCTATTACAGTAACCGGCTCACAAAAGGCCAACATATTTCTGTTAGTACAGATGTTGTATTGTAAGCACTGTGCAGCAACAGTATTTAGTATTTGTTTACCAACCTCCTCTCGAGGGTATTCCCACTCAAAGAGCACGATCTCTGCTCCTTTCACTGTGCAGTTCACCGTCAGCGGCTCGCTTTCTTTCACAACAGTCTTAGAAGCCGTTATGAAGGCCTCCATGCTTACTGGAACTAGAATCAATGTTCAAAGAGGCTTCTTATTTCTAACACAAACATATAAATACAGCAACATCCATGTTCTTTGTAGATGTATTATCTGCTATGTTGCAATGTGGTTTTGAGTGTTGTTACAGTATGTTGGCATGAGGGTTGTTATGTAGTCATAAATGTGGCTCACTCCAGTACTTCACTGACCTACGATGCTGAAGACGTAGTAGACGCGAGACTCCTTCTCCTGGCCTTCCAGGAGCCCTCTGCAGATGTAGGAGGTGTCGTTGAGGGCGGCGGTGAAACCCTCGCTGGGCCGGTACCGGGCCTGGACGACCGCCTGGCTGGTCTTCTCGTACAGGGTGACGCTGATGCGAGGGTCCGTGACCACGCAGGGGATGGTGGCCTCCACGCCTTCCTTCATCACCAGCGTTGACGGCAAGGAGACGAACCACACCTCAGGGTCTATACGGCAAGCAGCAGGAGGCAGAGGAGGGGGTCACATCGTGCAGTGTAGCTACTGAGCTCATTTTGCATGTACAGTAATTCATTTTGATTTATTGAATGCTATGGTCTGTCTTAAACTGCGCTTAAAACACAACATTTCTGTTTAGCAGTAATGGTAAAAGCAATATTTGTATGTGTGTGTGTGTGTGTGTGTGTGTGTGTGTGTGTGTGTGTGTTTGTGTGTGTGCATGTTTGTGTGCATGTTTGTGTGTGTGTGTGTGTGTGTGTGTGTGTGTGTGTGTGTGTGTGTGTGTGTGTGTGTGTGTGTGTGTGTATGTGTGCACGTGTGTGTGCGACGTGTCCTGTAAATACTAAATACACCGTACATATATACTTTTCATTTCCGTCTGGCCGTGCGTGTGTGTATACCTGGCACGAACACAGAGACCTCCTTGGCCTCGTGTGCGGCCTGCTCCTCACACACATACAGCCCTGTGTGCATCCACGTGGCGTTGGTCAGCCGCAGCACGCTGGACGTGCCCTGGTCGTCCACCTCCACGCCATCGACGGACTCGTGCGGTGTCCTCCACGTCACCTCGGTCCAGCCGGAGCACACCACCTCCAGGGACGAGTTGGCGGCCAGGATCACCTCCGCATTATTGGGGGAGATCTCAAGGGGCAGTCCACCCGGGCAGAACTGCAGTAACACTGATGAAGAGAGAGATAGAGAGAGAGAGAGAGAGAGAGAGAATGAGTGAAATCAAATGATATCAAGGGTTTCATTTTAACCTTAATTGCTTTCCAACAGGAGACGAGGAGGCTGTTGATCACCTGAGAATTTTAAGCATCAATTTAATTGCTTTGATGCTTTTCTCACATCACTATTACTGTAACATTTGCACAGCAGTTGGTGCATTTCTCAAAACATTGAGTGCAAAACCTAGTGGATAAGATAACAAGCAAAAGCATGTCACTTGCTCAAAATGGATTGTCCATTCCTCAAAAGCACATCACTTGCTCAAAATGGATAGTCCACTCCCCAAAAGCAAGGGGAATGGACTATCCATTTTGAGCAAGTGATGTGCTTTTGAGGAATGGACAATCCATTTTTGAGTCAATGAAACTGCCAGTGTCATCAAAATGAAAAGTCTTGACACCATGTTTACGAACAAGATAGTCAAATGGCTTTGTCATGTTTTCATTATTACTCTATCTCAGTGTTTTCCTATGCAAAACTCGGTGACACTACAGTACCTGAAAATGCCCAAGATAGCACTATACAGGTTATACACTACTTGTACAGTCATATACAGTAAAGATACACAATTGCTGTAGTTAGGGGAGTAAGTCAGTAGGCCTACAAGACACTGAAGACGTATGTTTCACATTTTTACTGTATGCTCTTTGCATTTCTACAGCGTTGTGACAGAATTGATAACTAGTTCAACAATTTTGTATGTAATGACTCTATGAAGAAATGAAGACTATTAGTTTTATTGGAAATGACTATTCAGCATCCATAAGTATAGTTCATTTTGACTGACATGACATAAGCAAATGATAATGTCCAAAAGCATTTGCAACTTGTTCAGAGGAAGGCAAAATTGCCACTATGATGTGTACAAATTACTAAATGTTGTGGAGGTTGAACTAATAGTTATGAGAAGTTTCATTCTGATCTGAGAAAAGCACCAAAGCGATTGAGAAAAACTGTAATTAATTGAGGCAGCACTTCAGCATGTCTCCACTTGTCAAGCAGACCTTACCTGCAAAGAAGAGCCCAAACACCTTGTCCCAGTAGCTCCTCATTGTGCAGAGATGATTGAGAAAGGATTGTCCTGTAACAACAAACGTTAGTAGTCAATGTTGTTGTCACACATGCTTAACTAGATAAGAATGCCTGGAAAAAGCCAAGAGATGCTTTCAAAATGGATTTGCAAAGGCCATGACAGTAGTCACACAGGACAATGTTCTTGTGTAGGAGTTGTTTTGCATTCTTTCAAAAATGATGGATGGACAATACAAACGCAGACTTCGCGGCCAGAATATTCTGTGGCCATCTATCCAGCTCCAGAGGTTTGATGAGCCATTCGACACCCAGAGTAAGAGATGGGCCCTTTGAATTATACGCAACTCTGTGTGTGATGTTTTTAAAGGGGAGGGGAGGGGGGGGGGCAGAGAGAACCCCAGCTCTGGAAGCAATTAAAGCAGATCAAAGAACACAAAGCACAAAGAGAGAGGGAGAGAGAGAGAGAGGAGATAAAGAAGAGAGGGGGACAGAGAGGGAGACAGAGAGAGAGAACGAGACGAGACAATGGTGGTGGTGTAGGAACATGGAGTGGCTCGGTCAGTGCTCAAAGAGCATTTGCTGTTTGGAGCATCTAAGACACTGTCTGGCCGCCAACTCCAGCACTCAAAGGCATCTGGGTAAGGGCCGGCCCAGCTGGGGCTTGTCTCTGCATTCATAACACACATATTGGATTGCCTGGAACTCTTTAGCATTCCGTGCGAGTATCTCCAAAAACCTGAGGACAATGCTTGTGGACACTGGACACTACAGCCTGCTATTCAGTGCATGCTGTTTTAAATCTCCGTTGCCTCCACTGAGGAAGCAGACAGTAGAATTCAAATTCACGCCACAATTAATGTTTTCCAAATATTCAGAGAAGTAATTCTGTGAAGATTATTTAGAAAAATTTACTCTTTGTGAGGACTTCTGTCTCAATGCGGACCACTATTCTTTCCCCTACCTTTTAGTTCATGAGTAAAACTGTGGCCCCGCATTCTTTTGATTTCGCTGGAAAAAAGGGGGGAGCCTGAAGGCTCCTTTGAAACTGGTATAATCCAGACCGGACAGCTAACAGCGTGCGGAGCCAAAGATGTCAGGGATGCCGTCCAGCGTTTTATGAAAGCTCTCCGAGCAGACGGGGCACTAGTGGGAGGACCTGCAGACAAAACCTCACCACTTTCACTGCTGTGTGACTGTTTTGTAAATCTATGGGAGCTCCTGGCTGCCTCCTCACAAAATGTTTTACTAGGGAACAGTTGACATCCGAGCCTCCGGCCTTTTGTGCCAGCAGGAGAAGTGCGTCTATGCACATGACATTTTCCCTGGCATACTCTGATAGATTCAGTTCATTCTAAAGAGCTCTTCTTTGATAAACTGAAACACTAGGAGACTTTAGTGTGCCACATGAAGCTGCTTTGGCAGCCAGCTCGTTTGTATAAGAAGACTTTCAGTCTGCAAACTAAATGAGACAGAAAAGCTCCAGTGGTCGACACCACCAAACATTTGGAATGCAGCAAAACTGCAAATAAACACTTAGTCATTCAGCGCGGAGCAAAAGTTCACACTAACGAACCCTTCATTTCCTGATATGACATAAAGAAACAAGGCATATGTTATTGAAATAGCATGAGAAAAAACACACACACAGTACACACACACACACACACACACACACACACACACAGACACACACATTCACACACACACACACACACACACACACACACACACACACACACACACACACGCACACCCACACACACACGCACACCCACACACACACATCCTGTCCCTAAAACATGCAAGCGAGGATTAGCTCACAGTCCAAATAAAGCGCACTCTCTCAGGCAAATAACAAAAACAAACACTTGGGCCAAGATCACTTTGTAATATTGTAGAAGACTGTGTGGGACCAACATATCAATTCAAAAACATTCCCACAGCAAATTGCTGTCACGTCTGGTGCGAGGCTTTAGATGGGGAAAATCCCTGAGTTGGTAGAGGTTTTCACAAGTTCAGGGAACCAAACAGGCATGATGGTGTTGTTTTTGTGTGGGCGTACGAATGACTTGCTAACTAGATTGAAAAGCAGACCACTGACCTAGCTTGCCCCGGTATGGTACGACAAGCAGCCTGAAGTAAGCAAAACTGCGCTCCACTTCAACTGTGGACAGGCCAGCTTCAGACAGACCGGCAGCAGATGCTTTTGCTTGATGACTCAGGCATGTTCCTCATCACTATCTTGCGATGACTCAATGGGGACCAGCAGAGCTTTGTTTTGCTTTATTCTGGCGAAATTATGCTTAGTAATGGCATTCTCTATGTCTCCCCCACACAGAAGTGGGCGGCTGTCCTGAGGCCGAGATCAACCCAGTTCCCGAACGTTCCATAGTAGCCAGGATACCGCATATCACCATAGAGGACTTGCAATCAGCTTAGTCTATATATGGATGCTGTCAGCATTACTAACAAGTAGCACTTGCTAGAGATTCCATGAGAATGATACAGACATTCACAGCATTGCTATATCATCTAGGACCTACACCAGCCACACCAACATTGAGAACAGACACACCAGCTGAAAGACAAACTTAAATTGGTGCAGCAAACAAATTATGTAACTGTATGGCAAAATCAAATCCTGTCACAGCCTCTGGTGTTTTCAATGGTCAGACTCAAAAAAACAACTGTGGTGGGCCCTTACAGCAGGCATCTGTTTTTACACTCCAACACAACGCACTTGAAGGCATTTTGGATGTGGTTTCCATAAAAAGAAAAAAAAAAGTCACAGACTGCATAAGCTCCCTCAATGGTCTTGCCAGAAAGTCCCTGCTCTGAAAATAAAATAGAAGGGGCAGGGTTTTAATTCTTTCTATTTACACGACTTTCCAGCTTCATTTCCACAAAGAGGCCCCGCACGTCCTGTGATGGAGAAGTTGGATCTCTGTGTAAACATGGAGCCAGCAGGAGCCTGAAACCCTGGCGCTCCCAATCTGTTAGTGCAATTAAAAATGTCACTGGCCGTGGCACAGACCAGCTCCAGTGAGTGAGAAGGAAGACGCACTCTTCTTCTCTGGCGCTGGTAGCAATCACACACTCTTCGCGTAGACCATGCTCCATGCTTTGCACTGACTGGTCTTGCAGCCTTTCACAATTTGGTGTGCATACAGTATATGTATGTGAAACAACGGTTCTTCCGAGGGTTTGCATGCTTTTCATGATTAGCCATAACAATAACAGCATGCTTACATGACCAAAGCACAACAATGAATAACATGAGAGATTATATAGATGGGAAGGAGAGAGAGAGACAGAGAGAGAGAGAGAGAGAGAGAGAGAGAGAGGGAGGGAGACAGAGAGAGAAAGAGGTAAAGAGGGAAAATAAGATTCAACATACCTCTTGCATGAAGCACCTCAAAATCTGGTCTGCAGGGCTGCAAAAGTGAGCTCTGCGACTTGGTTTAGTGTCTTCCTGTTCACTGCAGGAACTGTCTGGAAATCTCAGCAGCCCGAGGAATCACCAAAGTTCTCCGAACGCTGAAGGAAGCTCCACGCACTTCTCAAACTGACAAAGGTGTGAGCACAAAAGATGATAACCGTCCGGTTTGCATTGCCTTTCACAACAAACCTACATTTTCCACCAAACTAACCATACACACGCTTGCTTCTCAAAAAAAAAAAAAAAAAAAGAATACAAATACGTCACAAATGGATGGACGTGTCTCAGTTGAAAGCAAGTCTCCTGTAACTCTCACAAATGAGATTGCTTTGCCCCAGTTTGATAGGGAGAGGCAGACATACGTCTTCCTTTCAGGGTGTGCAGCTCTGCTGAAAAAGCTCTCTCTCGCTCTCCCTCTCCCTCTCTCTCTCCTGCTCTCTCTCTCTCTTGCAGAGACTGCCTGCATCTGTTTTCAATCTTGGCTTCCCCCCCTTATTTTTCCTTTCCCGACTCAGGATGTGAGTGGATGGCTAGAAAATTCATGGCTCTCGCCAGCAGCTGAGTTAGGGCTTTCTATTTATTTGTGGGATTTTTGGGGGCAGAAAGGGGCAGAAAAGGGAGACTGGGAAGGGGGAGGGTGAAGAAGACGTAGCTGTAGGAGGGAGAGAGGCTATATAAGTAAAAGGCTGCACTGGAGGAATCTAAATGGATTTCCAATCAGATAAATCAGTTTGTCTCATCTATAGACTTGTGAGGCATTGGTGAAAATATATACATTGCTACAGGACATGCACAGAAATGCATGTTGGTGTGTGTATGTGTGTGTGTGTGGGGGGGGGGGGTGTTGCTGGAGATAATGTTTATCAGGGAATGTTGTACAGAACAGATCACAATTCCAGCAGGGAAATCTGGACACCGAGACTCAGTATGTGCTTTGCAGAGGAAATACCGACAAAATATCTGAGTTTGTGACAGAGAGTCTCTATTGATTTAAACAAGCCCTCAAGGACCCATCAATCCTATGAACATTTGCTGTATTCTTCATTATACTCAAACTGAATGTGCCTCCAAAATGCCCACGCTAAATCAACAGTTCAAAGCAAGGTGCTAGCTGAGGTAATGTGCTTGCAGGTTTACAAGAAAAACATTGTGCTCGTCTTCAGGGTGAATCAGTATACTCACCAAAATGGAGTAGGTCATATTTAGGCTATTTCTCTCCTTGAACCATAAATTCTGACCAAGGATTTTAACTTTTCTCACATAATTGTTTCCTAGTAGTAAGTGATGCATGCATGCATACCTCATGTATCTCTGTCTGTCTGTCTGTCTGTCTGTCTGTCTGTCTGTCTACAAATAGTAAATCAAGGAAAATGCAATTCATAGAACGAAGGTAAAATCTCCCAAATACAGTGCCAACCCACATTAGTTCTCACTTGTCTGACCTGACTTGGATGAAATAAAAATAGGGATTGTATATGCATGAAATTCATCAAATACAAATAATATTCTTATGTGTTTAAATAGGAAACTCAAACTACTCCACAAACAGTAGACCAGCACAAGTTTTTCTGCAGGGTCATACTAAATGCCTTTGATGAGCTGCCTAGTCAACATATCTGTCACTGTGTGGGATTCCACAGACCATATGGCCCTGCGGAAGGGCAGTAGTAGGCCTACTACAGGCGGTTTTGGAGCACACAAACATTGGCCTCTTTCGGCTGTGTGTGTGTGTGTGTGTGTGTGTGTGTGTGAGAGAGAGAGAGAGAGAGAGAGAGAGAGAGAGAGAGAGAGAGAGAGAGAGAGAGAGAGAGAAAGAAAGAGAGAGAGAGAGAGAGTTTGCCTGCCTGCCAGCTGTATGCGTATGGTACGGTATGATGATACAGTGTGATTCTGAGTTTAAAGTGACGAGAGACCAAAAACCCAAACATTTGATAATGGAGTATTTTTTGTCTGAAGCAGATCTTTTTCGACATCACCAGATTGCTATACATATTGTAATATATTTTTTAATGTGCAAAAAAAAATATGTAAACGTATATCAAAAGCACATTGCAACTTTCTTTGGACCTCTAGAGGGAGCTATTGTAGCACCTTCTGCTCTTTCTGAGCGTTGCAAGCAATAGCAGACAGATCTCTTATCAGCACTGAAGTTAGAGCAACATTGGTATGGTCAGGGATGGGCAAAAATACATTAAAAAAAAATATTTTAAAATAAAACATGCCTATCAAATACCCTAATTTTAAGTGCATCAAAATAAATCACTGTATTTCTGTATTTTGAAAACACTAAAAATCATCTTTAAATGGAGCATGAAATCACTGCAAACTTTCCATATCTGGCTATTTCTTCATCAGTACACTGACTCTGTTGATTAAGTGGACAGTCTTTGAGAGCAAGCGTCAATGCAAGCCTGATGCTGATATTGCAATGTGTAAAACCTAATGCTTGATATTGCACTGTGTAAAACTGTTGATCAGGTAAAATCATGACCCTTTTAGTTGGTTTTTTAACTAACCATGTACAACATAACTGCTGAATGGAGTGATGTTGAAACCAAGGGGGCATTTTTCTCATCATGTTACTTTAGGTGATACATGGGGCAACTTTCTGAGCAATGTTACTGGACAACCACATAACCAGTTCCATTGCTTTGGGCTGAAGAGGAAAGGGATGATTAAAATTCTCAAGAGGCTTGAGGTTGGTGTGAGAGGGAGTGCATTGTTTTTAGGAAAAGCAGTGCACACCTGTGTTTTTTTTTTTTTTTTTTTGAGGTGCTGGTCGCGGGATAAAGTAGATGAGGATGAAGGAGGAGACAGCACACTCTTATCCTGATGCCAGTTTTTATTTGACAACGTTTCGGCAACAAGCCTTTGACAAATTTCGCAAGGGAGTGCATTGTCTGTGTGAACCAACACATTACTCATCTTGCACTGGATTATCCTCCTGAATCTTAATACTCTGATCACAACCACAACAAAATTCTATTAAGTTACTAATATTACTTGGTAGACCTACACACCAGTAGGAGGCTACATTCATTGTTTTGCACTTTTATATTATGTCATTAGCCTATATGACCAAAGATGTTGGTTTTACCAAACATATTTGGAAGTAGGCCTGTCACTACAAAAATACACACCTAAAAGTATTTTGATACAAATAGGCTATATAAAGTCATTTTCATCAACCCAATAAAATACAAATGACAAAATACTTATTTGTATTTCAAATAAGTATTCTAAATAGGCTACATGTATAAGAGATACTGCTCGTGAGTGTGATCTGTCTCTATAATTTACCATAATGAACAGTATATCGCATATTGATGATGATAACATGCAGTTTGTGCCAATCCCAAGCACGGTCAAAGGAATTTAGACTACATGATTTTCATCAGCCTATGTTTTTAAGTGGATAGGATACTTCATCGTGGTCGGTGAATCTCTCAGCTTGGAAAATATGCCCATAATGTTTTACTCATAGCCTAATAGAGTTTGGTCTATGATAATCTTGAGCTGCAACTTGAGCCTACGTGTCACCTACAGTCCGATTAACATTTTTGCCACATGATGGCGACCGCGAGTCAGGCCACGACTGATGAGAACAGAATTGTAGACTGGGGTCGCCATACACTCATGTCGCTCAGTCACTCATGTCCAGCCCTGAATGCGGAATTAGCCTACCTGCTTCAACGGGATATTCCATTATTACTTAGCCTATATAAAAATGTAGTGTATGGCATCGACGTTGTAAACCACCAGGGAAAACTAAACAGGACATGTAAGCAAACGATACCAGGGGAGGCTTATCCGATCAAATCTCTAGGTCAGCAGTTAAAAATTCAACATGGGCCTAACGTCCTGACAAGATAGTTGTGTTATTTTGCGCTGTGCAATTACACATGAAGCCTACGTAGCCTAATACAATATTAGGCAACACACATGTGTGCGCTGTGACATTACACTAATCCAATTGGCCATAAGCTTTTTGTTTAATTGTCTTAGTCGACTGCATTGTAAAGTGACAGCTCATTATTACCTCTGGAAATGGATTCAACTGTCATTCTGTCTAATGGGCGATTTTATTGCATGTTATGTGTCATAGCATGTTGCCTATAGACCCGCGCGAGTGTGTAGACCATTTAGATCATAAGGATTTATTAATATAGGCTATTTTAATAAAATTGCTGAGTTTTCTGTGTTGTTTTTGTTGCATCGATTTTATCTGATTGAACACTAAATAATATAATAATATAATGATAATAGCATATGATGACATTTTAAGAATCGTTTTGGACGACCAGGCTCGCCAAAAATATTTCAGAGGCTTGGAATCATTGGATGAACTGGCCTAAATTGTTATGAAGAAGGTAATAAAAGCCCACACGGATTATGGTTGTAGGCTATATGGAGGCCTAAGTCAGATAATGTAGCAATGCATTAGGCTGAGAACACGAATCAGGCTTTGGCGCACTTGAAACTCGCCTGAAGAAAAATCATCAACATCGTTCGATTCTCTGACTTTTCCGACGGTCGTCCCATCATTGTGGAGATGTTACAGGAGGAGAGCAGTAGCCTAGTCTTTAAGTGGCATTTCAAGGCAACTTACCAAAACTCCGAGATACTGCATGGCGAGGGGGGGGATGTCATATGACAATTTTGGGCAGGCTGAGCGTGGAGCACAGAATGTTTAAAATCCACCAGTTTAATAATAGCCTTACATGTCGTATCTAGGTGTTCTTTTGTTGATAATATGTCAAATGGGTTCTTTTAAAAATAGCAATTGTATGACATATTCATCCACTTGCATTTATGCTATGTAAGCAAGTATTGGGCACCTCTATCATCTCACTCCCCTATTTTGGACTTAGTGCCTTCTCCTCGAGTATGTCAAAGTTCAGTTATGTTGAACAGAAATCTAGTGACATGTTCGCAAAGGATTGAAATTAAGTATGTTGAGTTAAGTTGAGGCAAATCCAAATCTGACTAAATGTTCATGACCCAGTCATTAAATTGTTATTATTATTATTATTATTATTATTATTAGGCTATTATTATTATTATTATTATTATTATTATTATTATTAGGCTGAGATCCAGCTGGAAAGCTTGCAAATGCTACAGTCCCATACTGCCAAACCCCCGATGAATAAAATTGGACTTAATCAGTTTTACCAATACAAGCATACAGGCTGCATAGTGCGTAATTTAATACAGATATTCCCCTTCTAGCTGTAAGGTGCTATTGATCTGTCAACATAGAGCGCCCTATCTCATATGATGCAAAGCACTTCTTACTTCCTCTATACCACAACCATCAGGCAGAGGAGAATAACTGACATCACCACTGTCCCCACAACACAGAGGTCATCCCAGTGTCTCCATGGCACCCTGCATTGACTAGGAAGTCGCACCAGGCTGTGAAGTGTGACTTGACACTTCCAAGTCTCCCTCAGCTACTTTGAACTCCCCCTCTTATTTCTCATGTAGAACATTCTCTCACCCATTTCTCTATGTTGGAATAGTCTGGGAGACAAGACTGGTGTTGAGATCATATGATTCATCACAGGTTGAGGCATGTACTTCATGCTGCTGGAATTGGTAGATTGTTATTGACATATCAGCATAAAAAAAAATATCAGCAGTGTATCTCAATAGGCTACACTGAATGTATTCAATGTCCAATGTGAATGTAGACCTCTATTGGAAGAAAGAAGTTGCATAACATAAGTATCAACATCTATTTCCTTGTCTGAATTTTTTTCTACAGCAGTATATTGACATACCCACGATTTCAATTGTTCATGATTTTTCTATAGCCTTGTGTGGTGTATAAGCTGTACGACAACTTATTGATTAAGCTGTTTCTCAATAAGAAATTTGAACATTAGTGAGTGCAATTCAATCTTAATTATATGGTGAGGCAATTACAGCTTTGAGGTGTGTCGTGGTGTTCCTACCGTTCTACAAAGACACGAAAGTCTAACTTAGCTTTTTTTTTTTTTTTATCCCAAAACGGAGTTGCTTCCAGTAAAGTGAATCCATCTTTCTGGGATCTATTATCGCAGGCTATGTTTGATTCTGCAAGATAAATAGGCTAGCCTACAACTTGAGTAAGATTGTGGCACAGGTGACCAAGCATGAATGAGTATCAACAGAAAATCCTCCAACTATCAAAAACATGATTTAAGCACAAAATGTAGCTAATTTAAAAGCACAAAAGGTAATTTAACACAATCCAAGTCATTGCTGTCAACGTATACGTCTCAAAACAGGTTTAGGTTCTAAATGACAAACTATAGCCTAGCTGTGGAGAATGCCTTATGGATGTAGGCTATCCTATAGAATAGGCATACCTTTCTAAATATGTCCTTGTATTTCGTGAATGGAATGAATCTGAAATAACGGAAAACGTAATTTATCAAAATTACTAAAAAAAAAAAAAAAGAAACGTTGAAAATCAAGCAAACTGGACACTGATCTAAGCCAATAACAAAAATATGATCCATGATTTGACTAGGTTTAAATGACAGACTAGGAAAAAATGGTTTGATGAACGCAAACAAAATGCATTTGAATTTATTGAACTGTTACAAAATCCTGTATTTTAAAACAATCGAAAAATATGTTATTCTATTTTAGCATGTAGGTAATGTTTTATTATTTATTCATTTATTTTACACACCTGGCCACTCTAATTTCTTCATCAGTAGGCCCTATGTTTATATATAAATTCATTGAATTGATTGAAAAACGACCCTCCGGAATTACTAGTCCAGTAGGCTACAGAAAGTGTGCAATCCTTTCACTGGGAGCTATAACATTCAATTCATCCATTAGCTCGAATGAAGTCCGATTCAGCGCTCTCTTACAAGGTGTGAGAAGGTGGTCACCGGGTGGGTTTGGGATATCGCCTGCCAGATCTTTTTGAAATGGCTTTTTCAGATCACCCTCAAAGCAAATTTGGAGCCGCGTTGACGCCTGAAAAAAATTGTAGCCGAGAAATTTGTAATAGGTCTACGCGCAGGCTACCTCATTCAATTGAGACGTGTGCCGTAGCCAATGTCCTGGAGGCTAATTCAGCGTTAATCAACAGTTTTGAATAACTAAACAAAATATTTCTAAAACTAACTTAATTAACTAGCCTATAGTAAAATATTGATTAGGCTAAATAACTACAAGTGATATAAAAATGAATGTCCTCGGACTAACATCACAGCTCCAGGTGTGCGAATCATTTTAATCAAAATTCCTGATGAGAAAATTGACCATCTCTGGTCAGTGACAGTTTGTTTCATGAATTCACAGTTCAGAAAATGTATAGGCCTATACCCTTCTGAAGCGACTGTCTTTGACCCATCCTGAGACTGTCTGACAGAGCCCGAGACAACTTTGAAACTGGCGCTTGTTCGCCTTTGAAATGCAGAACTGTCTCCAATGCAAATCACTCTTGATGGACAGAAGCCGAGGGAGGGAGGTGAGAGCTGTAAAGCTGACGTCAGAGACGCACCAATTAACTGGCAGCAAGCTTGGCGAACTACAGCTTTCAGAATTCAGACGGACAGCTCAGGTAAAGGCTGGACAACTGCTCGTTAAAGACAGCCCTGAGGGTATAGTGACAGGAGTATAACGGTGTAGATGCAGCATGAGCCGGAGTCGCAATACGGAAAGATGTACGTGAGCTATCTTTTGGACAAGGACCCCAGTATGTACTCCAATACTGTCAGACACCCCGGTCTAAATTTGAATCATCAGAACTTCGTGCCAGCACCGCCACAGTACACGGACTTTACAGGATACCATCACGTCTCGGGAATTAACAATGACCCTCATCACAGTCAGCCCGGAACTTGGAACCCGGCGTACCCACCGCCGCGGGAAGAGTGGCCACCATATGGCGCAGGGACGACTCCGTCTACTTCCAACCCGGGACAAATAAGTTTCACTCCCCCCGACTTTTCCCCCGTTCAGCCACCTGGCCTTCTGCCACCTTCCATCAACGCAAATGTTGGCCAGCTCTCGCCGAATTCGCAACGCAGAAATCCGTACGACTGGATGAGGCGAAGCGCACCGCCGTCCAACCCAGGTAACTTTGTAACAAACTTCTCGTGTCAGCCATTGCACCTGTCTTCTTGACAAAACAACCTCCAACGTTGCATGCTGTCAATTGTAGATTGTAGAACAACGGCTCTAACATTTCTCAAGATCAAGTAGTTCTAACTCTGTGCG